>NW_010237588.1:0-35431 GCF_000690775.1 Eurypyga helias | reverse complement strand
CAGGGCTGCTCTCGATCCATTCACCGCCCAACCTGTCCTTGTATTTGGGATTGCACCAGCCATTAGTTCAACAAAACCTATGCCAGTTCACCCTGTGGACCTTATACCGAACTTGTTTTTCATTTTCCTAGTGCATTTCTCTGCAGTATAGGAGACTTCTCTGAGAGTGGTAACTCAAAAGGTATCATGCAAATGACAAACTGTATAATGGAATTCAGATGTATTTCGAGAATGTGTTACACACACTGCAGCACAATTTTATCATCTATCAAGGGGGAAGAAGGGGCCTATGTGGGTGAAAACACCTAACAACAGATTTCCCTAGAGTAGTTTATAATACAGTGGACAAAAAAATGGGGAAATGGAAATAAATGGTAGAGTAATTTCAAAGGAAAAAAGAAGATCTTTTGTTTTAAAACATCCCATCGATAAATCTTGAAACATGATATTAATTCTTTTTGCTGAAATGTGCAAGTCATCTTTAAAATATTTCCTCTGAGATATTGGAAGAGTTACGGTAAAAGGAAATCTCGGAAGATTAAATGGAATTTACAAGCACCATTTACCTTAATAGTCAGGGCCACTTGTCCAGGAATTTTATACATACTTAAATACAGTTTATTAATTTTTCCTTCTCCTCATCCACCAGTTCTTACATTACATTCTTGTCAATGATGAGGTCAGTCTACAAACTCTTACTCACATGAGTAATTTCTACTTATTTGAGTAGTTTCAGTGGCCTGAATAGGACTAATTTGCTTAAGGACAGAGCAAGTCCTTAGACTCTGGTCTGAACATGCTTCCCCCTAGAAAGGACTGAAGTCAAGTTTTGTGTATTCAGCACAAAAATACCTGTGAACAACAGAGGTACCTGGTCTCCTCCTTCACACAGGAGAAGGCACATGTGAGCCTCCAAACATGGTCAGCCTCCCTCTGGCCCAGCTCATGAAGAAAGATGGCTTGATAAGAAACACTCCATTTTGTGTTGTCACACTCAGCCTGCCTTAGTGTTCCTGGCACCGTATCAGTAATTAGTGTAATTACAGCTGGTGAGAGAGAAGTAACCCCTGTGGTTATCTATTAGGTACCTCACAATCAGAGTGCACTTCATTACTCATCTCTCTGAATCGTCTCTTAATTTCAAAAGGATTAAGCAAAATTAATTCTTTCAGTAGAAGAATTTCTTTATCTAGCCATCCATTAGTCTCTATGTATAAAAAGCTCTTCAAGGCAACCAAAATATTAAGTTGCTACTAAGTGCATTATAACTACTCTGCTGACAGGCATTTTGTTTTCCATTAAAGCTAAGACAAGAACTTTGGGAGGAGGGAACAACCTACTGCCAAATTTTATCTGTGTAAGTGTAGATGGAAATCCATATGTTTAGCATGAGTGGCAATACAGCATATCCAATAACTTCACATTCATACTGACATCCAATCCTGCTCCCAGAGAACACTTCCAATAGAATGGGAGCAGACTTGGGTCAAAATATTTTATTAACAGCAGTTTAAAAGACAAAAAAACCCATCATCTTTTTGGTTCAAACTGATGAGTTGATATTTTTGTCTTAATAACACTAACACCACCGTTTATAGCGTCTGTCTATTTTCTACTACTGTCTATTACATTGAGTCTCCCTCACTGCCCAATGACTCCTCAGTACAACTTACCTCTGTTTGGCAAGCCCTGAGAATGATGTATCATTGAAGCAAAAGGAGAAGAGAGAGAGAAAAGAGACAAGAACAAAGAAAAGTATGGGGACTAATAACGATTTCTAAAAATGCCAGTGTAAAACTTGTATTCTTCAAGCTTTTGAAGAACAAAAATGAGAACCCCACGTTTTTAGTGTGCCAAATTCTGCCACTGTGCAGAAAGCTTGTACTATTTTCCTTTTGATCAACTGCAATGGCTGATATAATTTTGGGTTCTGCTATTTATCAGAAGTAATATATATCCCAGAAGCCATTTCCGTGATACATACTCATTTCCAACACATTCCACATGAAAAACACCTGCTTACTGCAACCATATTTGATTAAAACTGTCTCCCAGCCAGAGCACCAGTATTTTCTCTGGTAAATAAGCCTTCAGGTGGCATATTTACACACAAAGGCTTGGGGAACTTAGCACACAGTTAAACAATGATTGATAATTCTATAGCAACTTGCAAAGGTGACTTTACAAAATCATACCAGAAAATCTATTAAAAAGAGTTGTTGAACAGGGAACAACAGAGGACTGGCTCATCTATCCAATGCTCTACAGTACATATGGAAGGGTATTAATTTTATTCATTGATTATGTTATTTTATTCCTTTTTTAACCCAGTAGCTAAGTGAGTCCTTCAAGGAACTTTTTGATGAGCTGTCAGTACCAACATGACATTCACAAATCTTTCTCTGATTGCTGTTTTCCCCTTACACAGACTAATCGCCCATCTGAAGAGCAGAGTTATGTTGTTCTGCAGATTGGCAATGGTTGTGTCTGGCAAATCTTAAGCTTCAGTAACCTAGTCTGGAGCAGATGCAACTTTTTTGTTCCTTAAAACCTTTATACTGATGCATTTTTGCCTCTTTTTCTGCCATTTGAACTAGTTGCCTCTAATTCCACCGCTGCCTGCAAAGTTCAGTGTCATGGAGAGAGACTGCACTTCAGTGTTAGCAATAAGAACAACACCGAGTCCTCAAGGTGCTTTACAGAGGTAGTACGGCCTGAGATGCACCCTGCTCCTCTCTGGCATGGGTATCAGGACTGTGCGGAGCTGGGCAGTGGGCTGAGGAGGAAGAGAAACTTGTCCAGCACCTGCCACGGGGAAAGGCTGCATGGCAGCTCACCAGCAACGCTGGTCTATTCCAGTCTGCGAGCTGCCACGGCACCCACAGCTCTTCCACACTGTGTGTGATGCTGGACCATCCATCCGCTCATCCACATCCTGTCTGACGCACCCAATGAAGGCAACAGGCCTCCAACACCTCCAATATGCAGCGTGATGCACGTGGGGACGGACCTCTGCCTCCCGCTTCTCACTGCCCTGGCACAGCCCTGCGGCTGGACCTCAGGAGGGTGAGGGTGGTTTTGCAGTCTTCCTCCATAAGAGGGGTCAGCTTTATCCACCCCTCATGAATAAGGTGTTTGCTAATGTGAGGGAACGTGCAAACTCCTAAAATGAAATCAAAAGATCCTCAAAAACTCAGGCACTGCTGGGACCTGTTCATCCCTTCAGAGAATGGATAAAGAGTATTAGGTAAGAAGCAAGCTGAAGGCAAAACCTGCCAGTTTCCTTCACAACACTAGCCTCTAAAAAAGCTGCAGTGTGACCAATGTCCTTATATTTTAAACTGTTCAGTGTGAATGGACCTGAAACAATGAAATCAAAAGATCCTCAAAAACTCAGGCACTGCTGGGACCTGTTCATCCCTTCAGAGAATGGATAAAGAGTATTAGGTAAGAAGCAAGCTGAAGGCAAAACCTGCCAGTTTCCTTCACAACACTAGCCTCTAAAAAAGCTGCAGTGTGACCAATGTCCTTATATTTTAAACTGTTCAGTGTGAATGGACCCGAAACAATCATCAGATGAGTGGAAGAATGGCAACAAAGACTCTCTGACAGTGATCTTGGGGTTTTTGAATCCCTGGGGTTAATTTGTCCTCAAGAATGAATTGTTGGGGATGAGAGTCCTGTAACTCAATAAAGGGGTCTGGCTGCTCTCAACAACAACTTCAGAGAACTGTAAAGTATTTATTTACTTGTTCAAATGGAAGACTCAAGATGTTTAATAACGACTGGTAGGGGTAGGTCTTCCAGTGGCAGACACTGAAAAGGCAACGCAGTGCAGCCATGCCATAGTTTTCGGTGATGGAGAATGGGAGATTTAGCTACAGAAACAGTTCATATGGGGAGGAGTGAAATTTGGCACATCCCAGACTATTAAAGAATGCTTTAAGCTTAGCGCTTGACCTAAAGAGATTTTCAGGGGTGTGCATTACCAAAGCAGGATTCCAAGGGGGGGTACAAGTCCTGTGTACTGGCCTGCCGATGGTGTACAGTGAATACAGAGCAGGAGTCGGCTGCAGAGAAGATGAGCAAGTACCAGGGGCTCATGCCTGCATGAGAGAACTGGCTAGGGATTTCAGTGCCACAGAGGCACTGCACCCTTATGAAATATACTGCTGGACGATGCCTGGTACAAGGCAGTTCAGGGCTGATCAGTCAGCAAAAAACCCATAGAAAGCAAAGATACGGTGATCTTGGGGAAGGTGGAGTTTCATTTCCCATCAGTTTTTAAAGCTACTTCTCCTACATCAAGAATCCATACCTATCCCACATATCTGACACAACTTTGTCGAAGAAAAACAAATCTTCAGTAAGACTTCTGTTCTTAAATGAATATTCTGTGGATCAATCTAAAAATGTAAAAACAGATTAATCCAAGCAGCACTAAAACTAATATAAATAGAGAGGATAAAACCAAGCAAGACTAAAACTAATATAAATAGAGAGGATAAATGAATAAAATACTTAAATGATTTCTGAATCTGGATGATTTATAAGGCACTGAATATGCATGATAGAAATCAAGTACCAAGCACAGTCTTGAAAACACTGACTCATGCAAGTAATCCTTGCTCCTGCAAGCACCATTTTTCAGGCTCAGATCCAAACACAATGCCTGACACTGTTTGCTCTGATAATCACCCTAAGATAAACAGATACGAATAACTGCAAATACTTCCAAGCATTTCCTTTCACTTATAATGTAAAAAGAAAAATTAGAGGATAAAATGAAAATGTATGTTTCCACTTCCAGATTTTATACATCATTAATTCTGTAAAAATATATCCGTCTTCTTGCTGATACTTCTGTTTGCTTGGCAAGCTCAGAGAATGGAATATGCTTGATAACCTGATTGAAAATTTGATCCTATTGTTTAAAAAAATGAGAATTGTTTCATAACGGGCTCCACCATGTCTGTGCACATTTTCCCCTAAGTACCAGTGTAAGACTTGTATTTCCCCAGACAGCTGAACATTTATGTTGATGTACTTGGCTACAGATCCAATCTTGTACTGGCTGTATTACAGGAGAATTTTCCTCAGCATTTTGAATTATGGCACTGAAATAATTTAACAGTGCCTTCTGTGCATGTTAAACAAGTTTTCTGATATAGTTAGCTCTTACTGAAAGTTTGTTTACCCTATAAATTATGCCACATGGTTAAACCACACTGTGGCCTTAGATCTGCAGAGGTTTTTTTTTCCAGTATCACTGCAAATGGTGTAACTCTGTAAAAGCCAGTATTCCATACATTCATACACACCCCATGCACAAATACTCTCCATTCTTTCTATTTCCCAGGAAACCCAGATTACATTTGAGCTAGCCAAGTTGTGCTTGCAGAGCCCTCTCCACTGTTAGAAGAATGAAGCTGGAAGGAACCAAGAAAGGAATATTGTTATTGGTGTGAAACGTTAGTGTAGAGATACCTACAGACACTGCTTATGCCTAATTACTGAGAGAAAATGCTGCAAGTTACTCTCATGGTTCTAAATCAAGTGAGAACGTGACATACACAGACATTGCTGATATCAGGAGAATGACAACCTCCTTTAGCAGCTTAAACATCTCTATCCCAAAGTCATCTTGAGACCACTCTGGCCTTCCTTTACCGCAAAGCCTTTGAGGAACACTGTGGTTGATTTTCTGTGAGGTAGGCTAGTACTATTTTCATACTCCCAAATTCATTTAGTTATGAGATGAAATGCATGTTAGCATTGCAAAAACCTTGGAAATTGTAACACAGTCCTCAGCACTAAAAACATTCCAGAAAAGAAAATTCCAGAATACCATTTTTTTGCCTCCCTTTTTGTACCAGGCCTGGCACCTGGTTTCTCTGTACATGACTAGAGTACCTCAGTGTTATTATAAGACACATAAACAAAAATATTACATAAAATAGTACATAAAACTGATAAATGGACACTAAATCTTTTCTTCAAAGGGCAAAACCTAGGGATGCTGCAGACTAAAATTAATTTAATTGATAAAGTCTAATGACTTCATGACTTTACAAAGACAAATAATAGTATAATAACATAGCAGAATTGTAAGACTGAATCAGGCCTGAGGTACATCTAGTTCTGCATCTTGTCACAGGAGACTGTTCAATGGCACAACTTGTTAGTACTGAATTATTTCTCATAATATAACTAGAATGAGATACTGGTTCATTATGCTCATGGAGCAACGTATGTCTCCCAAATTCTTAATTCCAATCTTTTTTCAGAACCTCCTTGAACCCTGGCTCCAATGTTGGCAGCAACTTGAGTTTTATTTGTATGCTGTGTAAGTACCTATTTGTTTTTCTTGGCTTTCTGAATTCCACGCAATGTCTCCTAGAATTTAAATTGTGAGAAAAGGGATGGGAATTTCATAGGAACTAAGTGGGTCAGGTGCCTGTGTCCCATTAAATTTCACTAGGGTTTCAAAACTAGATTTTCTATCAGGATAGTTACAAGGACATAATGTGCCTTTTTTTCCTATACTATTACTTTTGAATGTTTTCATCTTACTTTATACACCTGCTGAAGCAAGTCTAAGTCGTCGTGACAATTATCTCCTGAGGAACAAGCATGTACATTTAGCCTGTGTCTGACTTGCGAGCTGCAAAGCCCTCCCTGCTTTTGCTGAGTTTTGATGTTAGTTCAATGGAAGCAGGATGAGTCCCACAAAGAGGGAACTGCATGACACATCTTGCACCCGGTGAGCGAGCTGTTAATCTACACAGTAATCCAGTTGATACGTTTGGTTAGGTAGCTGGGTAGCTATCAGGGCACAACACTACCTTTCATCGCCTACGGTAATGCAAAAGTTATATCATCTGGAATCCAATTTAAATTGGTGCTCCCTTGAGCTCAAAGATAATTTCTCTCTAATCCTCTTCTGGTTGTCTACAGTGTAACCTTCAAAATCTCAGATATGACACTGTAAAAAAATGATCGAGTCATAATTCTTTTAGCACAAAACCCAGCTATTTTTCCTGGTGGCACCGTATTCCAGCTGTTATCAGATTCAAGAATTCTTCAATTGCCTTGAACTCTGCATTTATTTTACTTTTCCAGATTTTTGCCAATGAAAATACCTCAGCACTGCTGGAAGAGAAAATAATCTTGTCAGTTTTATTGTGCCATATCTGAGATGATGAAGGTCATGCTAACTACAAGTCTGTTGCAATTGCTACGGTGTTGGGTGAGGTGGGCTTTTTATTTTATTTTTGGTTTTCCCCTTGCTCCTACCACAAAGTAATAGGGATTTTCCCCTTTCATTCATCTTGCCTTTTGTTGTTTTTAATCGACCACCCATCAGTGCCGAATTGCCTTGTAACTGTCTGCTGAGCTTTCATTTGACAGAGATAGCTGCTATTGTTAACACAGCCTTCACTTCAGCCCATTTAACTTACCTCAGTTTGACAGCTTCACAATAGCCACCTTCCATCTAAAGAAAACTGTGATTTAGTAGAAAGGGAATGTGGGACAACAGCCTGATCTGTCACTCAGTCTCCAGTGAGTTCTCTTGGCATAAAGTTCCCCCACAAAGCCAGAGGATGAAATACTACATGAAAATAAGATGGTCATGAGACATGTTCAGTTATGAATTCTGGTAAAATCTAAGCAGCAATCACACCAAAAAATACAGCCCTTTCCTGTCAGTAACACCTCGTGCTGGGCAGCAAAATAAATATTTTGATTGATTTTAAATTTCCATTTTTTTACTTATATTCCAGAGCAATGCTTGACTTTCCCCCCCCCAGCCCCCCCCTTTTATTCACCTAGTAATTGTTCTCAGATTGATCTACAACAACTCCTGGTGGAAACAATATGTCAGAAGCAAATTAAAGCTTTCATTGGACCAGTCACTGGTCCTACTCCATGTAAGTCTACATGAAAAAGATGTTGATGAATTAAGAGCCTGGATATTGTGCTTTACTGACAATTAAAAAAGTCAAATTACAGCTGCCTAAGCACAGCCTCAGAATACCTCCCAGCTCAGCTCAGCTCCACACTCAGCTATCCAGTCACATGCAGTTTGGAAATACATTTGTAGCTGATTTTTTACTGTTGTGCATTTACACCTAATGCTCTTTTGCAGTTATGCTTAAATTTGGTTTTATCATTTGGCACAAATGACAAGTTGTAGACATCCCACTATGAGATTTGCAGGCACCATTTTTTTCCTAGCCAGAGTTAAATAACTGTATTATTTGCTTGTCCAAATCCTGGATCCCAGTTTGATGAACGCTTCCTTGTTAAAAAATGCGTCTAGAAAATTGAATTTGATTACTATAAAGGATAATTTATTTCAGTCCATCTATATTCCTCTCCTTAGAGCTCTCATTAACTTCAACAGAAGAGGAATGAAAACACAGAGTTGGTACAGCCACACACTGCAAAAGGAACCCCCTAAACTGACAGCCATGCTCACCGGAGCTTGAGAACCTTTTCCTAGTGTTTAAAATAAATAAGCTACTCTGGTAGTGATGGCTGGTCGCCAAGCAACATAGAAAATTTTGTTTTGCAGAAGCCATCCAAGACTTCAGTGAAGAGCTCACCACAGGTACGCACAAATGCGTGTTCAGAACTGGAGACAGATAAACTCCAGTATAAAGGCAGATGACAGTTACTACAGAAGCATCTATTGCCCAGAGTTCACTTGTGAGAGAGCACCCACGAGGCTGTAACTAGGAAGAACACCAGGCCACTCCACTGTTTCTAATTAGGGAGGACATCCTTCATTTTATAGCTCCTGTGGTCTAATTTGTAGAGAGCCATATCCCCTAAAGCTTTCTGTAAACCAAATTAAAACTCATTCCATCAAGGAGTTTTAGCAATATATGGTCTCTGATCACAATACAAACCCATGGTCACAGAACTGCTTCTAGGCAGTCAGTTGAAGGAATATTCCTTTTTTTTTTAGGGCTATTCTTTTTCCTTTTTATTAGGAAACAGCAGATTTCTTCTAGGAAAATACATTTTAAATACCAGAGAATCTGGTTCTGTTTAAACAGTCATTCATAAGAAGGAACAGTACATACAGTCTCTCTACTTATTTTCCTGGTATTCTCTGACTTCTAATTACAACATTTTTTTCCCTACTTTTTTAGTTAAGAAATCTCAAAGCTTCAGCCAACTCAATGAACACTGCTAGCAATTTTTTCTTGAAATGAAAAAAAAAAGTTAGCTTAGGGCTTTTTAGGAGACTTAAGGCTCCATAAATGCTTTTGAAGTTGGCAGTCCCTTCTCAATCCAGAAAATATTCACATCATGCGTAGCAGTAACACAAACATCCTATGATCTACTCTACTGGTCTTCAACCCAGCTCTGGAGAAGAAGAGTAAATTCAGTCTGTATGCCCATTCAGACCTCGGCCTCTATGCCACCACTGTCAACAAGAATGCCAATTAGTACTACAGCTTCTGGATTTGGACACGTCCATTAGACTCCGACTGAGAAACCACCTGGAGTGCTGCATCCAGCTGTGGAGCCCTCAACATCAGAAGGATATCGACCGGTTGGAGCGAGTCCAGAGGAGGCCACGAAGATGCTCCGAGGGCTGGAGCCCCTCTGCTCTGGGGACAGGCTGAGAGAGTTGGGGTGTTCAGCCTGGAGAAGAGAAGGCTCCAGGGAGACCTTATAGCACCTTCCAGTGCCTGAAGGGGCTACAAGGAAGCTGGGGGGGACTTTTTACAAGGGCCTGTAGTGACAGGACAAGGGGGAACAGGTTTAAATTGAAAGTGGGGACGTTTAGATTAGGAAGGAATTCTTCCTGGAGAGGGTGGGGAGGCACTGGGACACGTTGCCCAGAGAAGCTGTGGATGCCCCATCCCTGGAAGTGTCCAAGGCCAGGCTGGATGAGGCTTGGAGCAACCTGGTCTAGTGGAAGGTGTCCCTGCCCATGGCAGGGAGGTTGGAACTTGATGATCTTTAAGGCCCCTTCCAACCCAAACCATTCCGTGATTCTATGAATCAGACCTTCAATTCATTCCACACAGGCCACTGAATAGCTCTGAGAGTGTAGTGACTTTTGTTTGCTACAAATCTGCCTTGAATGTGAACTGATAACCTGAAGGTAAAAGGGTCCATTATTCTACTGTTAGTGCAGCCTGTGCCAGCCAGAGTTCCCTTCCCAGCTATAAGAAGAATTTGGTGTCACTTCGTTGCTGAACGTCCTACACACACAATTTCCTGAAAAAGCTTCCCTCTTCCATTCCTGCGGGAGCTAATATAAACACACAAGTAATTACCCATGCATCTGGCACGGATGCTTGTATCAATCAACGGTGCAAGCGCTAAGTGAGATCCTTATTTCCTTCCACGTGCGAAGGGACTGAGCAAAATTTCTTCAAGTAGGATTTCAAGAAAGTATCACAGCTGGTGTAATTACAGAATTACCCATGAAAAACCATAAAGGCTGAGGGATCTAATGAATAAGCAGAAAACTACAGCATAATATCAAACAAAATGCCTGCAGTCAAAATACTCGAGTAGGTGAAGGTCATGGACTGCCGCCTCAAGGCGCAGCACAGCACCCTTCGACTCAGGCAGGGGAGAGCGTTGCCTGGGCGAGCTGAGGGTGCTTTGGCAAACATAAAATGGTTTGGCAATGGGAGACAAATACACCGAAGTGTTTCAGACTGGTTCCCAGTAGCAGTTTGATACAAAAAAACAGTAAGAACTTTGATAGGCTGGCCCCAAAATGCTGAGAGCTATGAATCCTGGGAAGCTCAGGAAAAGGGGATGCCCTGTGGCATGCACCGTCGCCTGGGTGAGTACTCAATATTCCCAGGGGATGCTGCTGACCGCCTGTGCCCGCTACACCTATCTCCTTTCCCTCCATTCTCAGGTCTTGTCTCTTTCATTAAGCCTTTATCCACTCATTTCAAACAAACCAAATATATTCACTGTTGTTTAAAGGCTCATCTACATTTCCTGTGGGTTATTTCATCATCAGTGCCGTATTAAAGTTATCTCAAAGTAAACTGGTGAGAGAGCGTGCAAGAGACTGCGTGGCACTACGTCATGTGTCTTCTCAAGCCAGGTACACCTCAGCACAAAGTTAAAAGAAAAAAACATCTATTTAAATCCAGATTAAGCTCAAGCTGCTAAAATATAATAAATTGCTCTGTTTTAACTGACTGAACTGTGCACACTTAGAATACAAGGGCATATTTCGTTTGGGTTTATGCAATTGTTCAGTCTACTTTTCTACCATTTCACCCATCACCAGATGAGAGAACTTGTCAGGCAAAATTGTAGTTAATGATGTTTAATGGTGCCTAAGCCCAATAGACGTGTTTATTTCCTTTCTTTTTTTTTTCTTTACTCTCACTGAAATAATGAAAATATTACATGAACAATTTCTATATTATTTGCAGGAAAAGCTTCCATTGCCAATGCTAGGTAACATAAAGCTTTATCTGGTTTATACAGCAATCTATATAAATCTACTTTTATGTTTTATTTGATTCCAGCCATTAGGCTGTGCTAGGAAGTAATTCTAAAGTATATATCATAGTGGCAATTCACTGTACTATACCAAATTAATCTACATAAATCTATACCTGTGTGCAGGGAACCAGCATGGTAACATCACCAGTATGGAGGAGGAACGGATGCTAGTAATTCTACTTGTAGGCTCTCTAGGAGATTCAAGCTTTTTCTAAACCACTGAGCAGAATACAAATGTCCCCTGCTGAAAAATTCCTCTGTCTAAATTAACTGTATCATCATTAGCATAGGTCTTACATTTTAAATTTCAGAATATGAAACTGCATATTAGGAGAGGTATTTCCTCTTTATGACTGATCTAAAGTCAGAGAGCTGGAGCACGAATAGGCTGCTTGGAACCGAATATCCTTTTAAAAACCTGTATTCCTTACTGATTTAGGAGTTCCTTACATAGCTGAAGCCAGTGTGCTTTGCACAGCTGAATGAGGCCAGCTGGCAAGGCAGGAGCATATCAGTATTCTGACTGCTTTTCTTTTGTTTTAATATTACCTCAGTGGCCATACACTAAACGATGTGAACTTGATGGGTTTGCGTATGACCTCAGCTAAACTGAACAATATGAAGCTGGCACATCTGTAATCTCAGGCTTGCTATTTTTCAATTTATTTTTCACCTGATTTGTATTAAGATGTGGTTCAAATTTTAAAATAAAAATGGCCTTCTGCATTCCAAATCAATCAGCAAATGCTGGCATGCCAGAAGGCAGGCTTCATCTGCCTCTTCACACCACATTTGGTGGATCCCTGACTTATGAGAGCTTGATTTCTAAATGTTTATGCAGAAAGAAATGCTTTACACATCCGCTCCTTCTCAAATAGCCTACAGGGATTTCTGGCAATACTTTTTTTTTTTTTCTTCCCTGCCTTCCAGGTTTTCTCCCTGTGGACACATAAAGATACAGTGACAGCAGGAGTAGGCTCAACTCGCAGTGAGCAGCATCCGTACGTATTATTGCTATTGACTCCATGAGATAAGCTGGACATCTGTCTTTACTTTTGGCAAGTTCCACAAGGATAAACATGAACATGAATGTGGGCTGCCCACGGACAGTTTACTGGTGCTTTTTATGGCCCCATCCCATTGCTGGGCTTCTGTCACTTTTGTCTGAGCTATATTTCAGCCTCGGGTCACAAGAGTTCAAAACACAGTCAATTAATCAAATGGTTTCTATGAACATAACTGCGGTTCAATAACTGTTTCCTATTCAACATAACCAAGGAAATGAGAGGAGGAGGTTAATGTGGAGATAGCTCGGTTACGTGTGGAGCTTTAAGCAGCAAACCCTGATTAGGCGTCATCAGACAGGGCATTTTATCAGTGGAGTTATTTTATGTGAGACAAAAGAACAAGCCCAGGACGTTTATGGCCTGATCCTGCTCTCAATAAAGTCGAGTTCTTCCGTTGACTTATGCCTACTAGTTCAGGATCTATGATCTTGACAATAAAATTAACACAGGAGCAGGAAACCAGAGAGACATAAAAAACTCTCTCTTACAATGCACTGTGTTTACACCAGGAAAGATAGTGGATTTGAGTCTCTAAGGTGAAATAACTGTTCCCAAGGGGAGGGGAACTGAATATGAGACATGGCAGCTGCTATGCTGAAGTGATGGGGAGAAGACTCCTACCTCAGCGCAACAGGTTTACATCTGTCGTATCAGTGGAATGACGTGGGGTCTGTAAAGCTGCTCATTCCAGATGGTGAGAGTGGAAGGCTCAAATTCCTGGATCTCTGCTGCCCAAACATGACCTATCACGTGGGGTGGGAAGCAGTGTGCTCACCTTGCCAGCCACCCGTGCAGGAGGGCTTTTCCCTGTCTCGCCTATCTAAGAGTGGTGGGATTCTGCTTTGCATCACCCATGCCTGTTAAAAAGGGGCCAAAACAGGCCCCCTAAGCAGCGTGAGAATTCTTCTTTTTGATGCGCTAAAACCCATAAATATGTGTTTCTAACCACTGAAGACAGCAAGCTTTGGAGGGCTTAAATGGAAAAAGCTAGTTTTGATTGAGCCAATTCTGGGTATTGCCACACATGTCAAATAACACTTTACTTGAAAAATGGTCCCAAAGAAATCTATGGGGCTATTCAGGAACTAAGGTGGTGTTTGGTATGAGTAAGCAGATTAGAATCTGGCCCTTGCGTTATTTTCAGAGAGATTTCAAACATGTGTTTGTTCTAATTTTTCCTTCCTTCTAGGACTGCTGGTTTTCACTTGGCCTGGCTTTAGAGGCAGAGGGATGTGAAAAACAGCACCAGTAAAAAAAATTATAAACTCCCTAATATATGACCAAAATAGGGGTTTTTTTTCCTCTGTAAAACATGTGGCCTAAACAAATTCCATAATGATGCTATGTGTTATAAAAGTTTTACTGGCACTCGTTTGGGCTTACCCACATAACTCACTTGTGAGTTCACTACTCATGGGTAATGTACTCATCCCAAATGCATGCTAAAACCAGCTGATGTAAAAAGCCCTATGAGAGTTTAACAGAGATTAAAATAACAGGGTTTTTTTACCGAAGCCTCTTAAGGTACAGATGTTCGTAGAAATTATAAATATCTTAGTCTATGACAGGTAATGTTTTCATTAGGTTTATCCCAAGCACCCCATATTAAATTCCATAAATTCTTAACTAGTGACATGTATATCCATGCCCCAATTTTACATCTTTCCCCTCCCTGTCTCTAACCACACCTTTCACATGGGGCTGCACCCTGAGAGAACAGAGTCCCTTGTGCTAGGTCAGTACAGACATAGCGTAAGTCCTTGTTCTAGCAACTGTATTGCCTACATCAAAAAGATAAGGAATGGGAAAAAATGTTATTCTTATTTACAGTCTGAGAACTGAGACGCAGTTTCCAAAAGGCCCCTGTTAGAGCTGGAATTAATCCAGTGCCTTAACAGTAAATTCATCTTCCCCCACCATCAATGGTTTTCCTCATCGACTGTATTCCACACTCATCCCCATACCATTTAAACACCTCTCTTCAGCACATCATTATTACCTGTCTTGACTTAAAGCTTCACATGCAAACTGCACGCCTGGCCAAGCCAACTTGTGAGGAACATGAGTAAAGTTATCCGGCCGTGCCCCCTCGCTGTCAGGGAGGGACAGTGAAGCTTTGCCCAACAGCCATTACCAAGCAACCACCCAAACCTAGTCTAAGGCTCCCCAGAGAGGGATGCAACAGAAACAGGAACAGCTGATGCGGACCGGGCCTTGTTAAGCTGATCTTCCTCAGCTTGCTTTCCTGCTTCTCTCTGCCTTCCTCTCTAACATTTCTGACTCATGCCCATGCACGTGAGGATTATGCAGGCAACAGTCATGCCTCCCACACTGCCACATTCATCCTGAATTGAGACCACCACCCAGAGTGGTTCCTTTGGACACTCCTGTGCCTCCAACTACACAGCCTGCTTGGAGAGAACTAGGGGCAATTTGCGTAATTAACATAAGATTTCTTCTTTTTTTCAGAAAAAATGGAAAGGGGGCACAAAGACTCTCAAAGTAACTAATTTTTTTCTCTAAATAAACATTTCCTCTCAATTTTCAGGAGGTCATTATGTGAAAATTTATGATGAAAAATTAAATTTCTGGCAATGTTTTAAAGACAATATCCTTTTATTAACACACATATGAGAGAACTCTAAAACTTTGTGTGAATTAATGTTAATCCTTAAAAGAAGCATCTAATTTGCCATCATAGCAAAAAAGTGAGATTACAAAAATGCTTTGGTGAATTGCTAGGCATACTGAATATTAATGCAATATAGTTATTTCCAAGGAAGATGGAAACACTGAAGAAGGAAGACATTGTCCTTCTCATTTCCAGAATGTTTTCCTACCTAAAGATAGGCATATTGCTTGATTTTCAATCACTTCAGAGCAAATAACTTTCTCTAAAATCCAAAGAATGTACCTGCTATTAATAATCTCAGCAGTGCCTAATAAAAAAGCACTTAAGCACAAACTGTACTTAATTTATACGATGTGTAGCTATAAGTTATCAACCCCAGAATCCTGTGCAGGAATTAAATAGCTTTCCTTTACTGAATCAAGTCATGATTTCTATCCCTCAGTCATGCAAGCTTGGCAGTGGGGGAAAACGAGTCAAGTCAACCCCCCAGCAAGAAACTTGGTATCATGGCAGGTGCTGGGAAGAGGAGAGATGCAAGTCTGCTCCTGGTAAGTAGACAGGTAGAAAGTTTACAGACTTTCAGAGCATTCTCAGTGTCAACACAGGAATAAACATGTCATCTGTTTTCACTGAACCCATTGGCAAAGGTATGAAATTGCTGAATCTTTTTTTTTGTGTTAATTTTTTTCTTAGCAGAGGCAAGTACATTGCTGAAATGGGTTAGAGCAGGAGTGGAAAGTGCCTGAATCAACAGAACAGATCAGATGTCCTGGATAAATGCTAAGCAGAAAGCTATAGGAAGAACAAACACACATATTCTGCTTAGAATATATTAAAAAAGCAATGTCAGAGGACCAGTTGGTCTGGGGAAGGGGATGGAAAGAGGGAAGGTAATAAAGCAATAATCTCAGATGCAGCTCTGGAATTACCCAAAGTCTGTAGTGCTCTGTAGGGATTTTAAAGAGCACATTTAGAAAATTTGTTAGGAATTAGAAGAGCAGGGTCAATAAAGTTAAACTCTGTCAATAATCACTCTGTAATATGTACAAGGATCTTCCACCACAGTGCCCAAGGGCTACCCCTGAACTTAGAACTAAAATTTTCAAATTTAAAGGGACTCATTTATTGCAGCAAGTCATTTGAGAAAATCTTATTATGGAAAAAGGCCTAAAAATAGAGCTTTTTTTTAACACTCGGGACTGACACACACCACACACACACACGTAACTCCCGAGCATCTGTAAACCAAACTTTGCCAAGAGGAATATTTAATGAGAAGGTTCTAAGTTGTTTGTCGGGCCGTAACAGCGCCTCACGTGACTGCAGGGATCTGGGAGGCCAAAGCAGGCCACACACCGTGCGAGCAGGTTATCAACACACAGGGCCTAGCTCTGCACTTGGCCTGCCAGGGGCTGCTGAGATCGGCACCCACCTGACGGCCCGGGGAGGAGGAGAAATCAGCCTCCCCCTACCTGGTTGTCTTCACCCCCCGAAGAATTAAGGCCACATCCCCAGTGGGTGCCGGCGTGCCGTAACGGGATGCCCCGCGCACTGAGCAGCACAGCACTGCGGCAATGCCAGCAGTGCTGCTGCCTACGGCCATGCAGCTCCTCAGCACTGGCCTGGGAAGCAGTAATGCCGGGTGACACCACGGCTGTCCCCACAGCTCTCAGCCTTGTGGGCACTTCCCAACATCACCCAGCCTCAGAGCATTAGAGATATCTTGGCATATGGCCTTCAGGAGGAGAAGGGCTACAGAAATTAATTGTAAGTGTATGTTTGACTTGAGCATTTACATAAAGCATGTGTTCAAAGCCCTCCACTTCCTCTGCTGTAATTCAGAACTTTGTGGTAGTACAGGATGCTCTTAATACTGAATTTCTACAGAAACCGACTGCCTGGGACAACAGCCACTTGAAGTGTTTCTCTCCCGGTGAAAACAGCTAAGGTGAAGGGTGGGAGTTGTGTGCTATGTGACATCAAAGAGCGAAATAACAAGTAATTTTTTTTTAAGAGAACTACCTAAATTGTGGATGATTTTTAAGAGAGCTATCTAGGCCCTAGAACTGGATCTTGCTCTTTTTTTTCAGGTGACATTCCAACAGTCTTGTGTATTGTTAAATGGCTCCATGATGCTAATCTTCAATGGTATGTTACCAAAAAAGTACTTGGTAAATGTGGTTCTTAAAAAGGGCCTTCATGTCCTTCATGTCCTTTGATCGGACGAGAACTGGGCTTGTTCAGCCTGGAGAAGAGGAGGCTCCGAGGAGACCTCATTGCAGCTTTCCAGTATCTGAAGGGGCTACAAGGGTGCTGGGAGAGGACTTTTTACAAGAGCCTGTAGTGACAGGACAAGGGGTAATGGGTACAAATTGAAATCAGGGAGGTTTAGATTAGATATCAGGAAGAAATTCTTCACAGAGAGGGTAGTGAGGCACTGGAACACGTTGCCCAGAGAAGCTGTGGATGCCCCATCCCTGGAAGTGTCCAAGGCCAGGCTGGATGAGGCTTGGAGCAACCTGGTCTAGTGGAAGGTGTCCCTGCCCATGGCAGGGGGGTTGGGACTAGATGGTCTTTAAGGTCCCTTCCAACCCAAACCATTCTATGATTCTATGAGGGGCAATGGTCTCAAGCTGCGCCAGGGGAGGTTTAGATTGGACGTAAGGAAGAAGTTCTTCACCAAAAGGGTTATCACGCACTGGAACAGGCTGCCCAGGAAGGTGGTGGAGTCACCATCCCTGGATGTGTTTAAGAGACGGGTGGATGAGGTGCTGAGAGATATGGTTTAGTGGGGGACAGATACGGTTGGACTGGATGGTCTCTAAGGTCTTTTCCAACCCCGTGATTCTATGATTCTATGATTCAAATGAATGATTCTAGTAACTTCACTGAGATTACTTTTATGACTAGGCATACTGGGATGCGGCTCCACTGTTAACTCATTCAATTTATCCAGCAACACAGTAAGACAAATGAAATCCCAGTGCACAGTTCAGAATCGTAGCACATTTAGCTTTTGGGTGTCACATATGAAAATACGCACTCAATTTCAAAAATTTCAGCTTTAGATTAACTGCTAATTTCCAGTCAGAACATCCCACAAAGATGCACTTTTTCACCCCTCATACCAAACGAGTTTCACTGCTGCTTTATAAATGACCTCCAGGAACTCAGTCCTAAAGGCTCTTGCTACTGAAGTCCTAACCCAATGAGGCATGAGATCATGTGCACGTGTACGTGAGATTCCAACCAAGAGTTGACAACATCGCACTTTTTTTTGGAACTATAGTTTCAGCACGATTTCAGGATTTTGTCAACAAAACCCCACCAGGTCTTCTAAGAGGTGCATGCCCATGAGCGCCAAAATTCATCAGCACCATCTGGACTGAACTGAACGCACTAGGGAACTGCTGGAGTACCATGGGGGCTGTCCCAGGTGGGCACAGCAAATCCCAGTGCACAGTAAATTAAGAAAACGTGCGCATTTCTGCATGGGAAACACAACAGGTTTGTGACAAACCCACTGAGTGCTGCTCACAAACTTTGTGGGACTAGATGCTCACAAGTGCTGAACAATCTGCAGTGGGAAACCTTGGATGTTTAATTTGGCATTCCTTCTTCACTCTGCTTGCTTACGCTTTCCAAAACCCAGTGAAATCAGCTGCAGTTTGAGGGATACTAAGACTAAACATGCATTTTTCTGAGTACAAGCTCTGGAGCTGCATATGATTAATATTAATAATGGGAAAAATCCGTCATGTATAAACATAAACAAACAGTAACAACCACTTATATTTGTTAATCTGAGAATTTCTTTTCTCTGATTCTTTTTCATAAACAAAATATTTTTTTCATCAGGCAGTATCCATTATGTTCATCCTTGCTGTAGTTACAAGGCAAAAAATGTGGATTATTGATGAAATAGATCATAATGGCTCTTTCCAAGCCATTATCATTTATCATTTAAATGTGTATTCAATGAGCTTTAATCTGCAAATTTGTCACGATTGGGAGCCATTACGATTTAACAGATTCATTGTGTTTGCTTTAATCTTTTTTTAATACGATGCATGGTGCGAGTTCTGTAGACTACATATGAAGGAATTTTACCTATCAGAATGGGCTTTTTAAGAAGTTACTACAGATGTACAACAGCTGTTGTACAAAGCCTTCGGTCTTTAAAAACACAATGATGCTGAAACACCATATCATGATACTAATAAACAAGTCCTGCAAAATCTTCACAACCAGGAATATTGCTCTTTCTTCTAAGAAGTCTCAATCTCCCATTACTTCCAAGAACAGCAGCATAACCAGTCATATCTGAGATTTCAACTATATACATTTTCTCCAACCCCCTAAACAGGTGCTTTTTCTAGGGGTTGAGACAAAGCAAACAAAATCAATGAATGCTCTCTCACTGGTATTAATCAGTTTGAGCTGCGTACCACATACTACCAAGGAGCCAACCAATATCAATCCTTGTGCAGTTTTGTTTAATTCCCAAGAGTCAATTAGTAACAACAAAACCAGTGCGCAACACTTTGGCTACGATGATATAGCATAGAAAGTTCTGTATTTTGGAGAAGGGAGGTGATACTGGATTTTTAGCTCAGTGTCTGCATAGCTGCACAATTTACAAAACTGCAAGAAATGTCAGCAATTGGCAATACGTGAGCTTTCATTTGTTTTTGGCTATGGCAGATTAATTCCATATCCAGTTTGTATATAATTCACTTAACACCTTTTCTTACTCAAGTTTTGCAATTTCCTGAATAAATTCCCTCTGAGGGCGAGCTGCGCGCCGTCTGAGCAAACTCCCCTCGCAGTCACCGGGAACACTGCTGTTTGCTCTGAAAGAAGATATGATGGGGACATGCAGGAAAGCTTATCGACCCAGAATTCACAGATCCACTCCCTCTCCTTCTTGACATTATCCACGAGGGCTGCAAGGTGGGAAGGCTCCCCAGCCAGGTGAGGCAAGATGCCAGCCAGAGATCAGGACTGCTCTACCTTAAGTGGCCCGGTGTACTTCATGCCTCTTCTATTTTGCAACAGGCTGCTCTAAACTGGTTTGGGGTGGGGACACGGAGGAAAATGCTATGCACATGTGACTGACAGCTCTGCCAAGGTTAGTTGGAAACTGGCCTCCAAAGAGGCTGTAAGACATGGTGCTCCTCCTGGGTCAGCAGCCCCCTGCCCCGGGGCTGCTGAAAGCTCACCAAGGAAGGAGGAGGCTCTGCGTGCCCTGGGAGGTGTGCTCCTGCCACCCCTCAGGCTCAGGAATGACAGTGCTGAAGGCTCTTCTCATTACCCATCGCCATATTGTCATTCCACAAAAAGCCGGGATCGCTGCAGCAGGACTGCGTGACACCCACGTGAGCCACGTGTGGCCACTTTCAGGCCACCCTTAAGCACTGTTTGCCCCATGTTCACATACTAATGAATTATTCATGGCTGTTCAGAGGATGCCTGACTTTTGCCTTAAATGCAAATATTTCCATGCATTAGAAGATACGCATCTAAAAATGAAAAAGGAATCATCTGTTGGGCTTTACACAATAGGATATCACATAAAAGGAAGTGTTTTTTAACAGCACATATCTACTTTATGGCACTGGTCTCTTAACTTAGTGCTTATGAGTTAGGGAAACAGCCCCTTGGTGGATTACTTTTCATAGTTTGCTCAGTAATGTGTTTACAAAGCCATTGTTACAACTAGATGCTTATATATTTTGATATACGGCATGCACTACAACAGTACATCTTCAGAGATTTCACGCTTATTTTAAAAACCCATTTAAATGTTTCTTTACCTTCCCTCCCAGCAAAACACAAGTTTATTGCCAGATACTCCAGGGCTCCATAGTCCAGTCTGATGGTAATTAAGGCAGAATTAGTGGTGCTTTGCAGGAAATGGTAACAGTGCCAAGTGTACAAGCGGATGGACCAAATTCACCTTTGACAGGAACTCCTCTGAAATAACTAACTTACTCTAGGAATTAATTTGACACCTGAAATTTCAAATAATGGCCTCTATTTTTAACTGTCTGACATTACTGAAGCACATAACTCAGCCTGAAAACTGCTGAGGGGATTTTGTTTTCCTTTGCTAGAAAACTGCTCATCTACACAGCCACTTTCAGCCATGTACCAAGTCAACAGTCTACTCCCGAAATCAATGTTTTGTGAAGACGATACAGTGCATTATGTCAACACAACCTGTACTTGCTTAACGGTTACCTGCTCTTGATAACGGCCAGTATTAGTACTAAACATTATGTCTGAACTACGCAGTGAATGATATAAAACACATTACTCAAAATTTTGTGTTTGCGAAGATCTGCACTATTTCCTCTGATCCTGTAATTATATAACACACCGATACATAACAAATCCAATACTTTGGTAGTCCAGCCTAAAGAAAACTGCAGGAAGCCTTTGTCTGAACACACTTTCTACCTGAATTCAGACTCTAAACATGGTTTTAGGATTTTGCAGTGAGTTTGGACACTGAGCTTTGACAAAAATATCTCTTCCAAAAAGTTAATGCCATCTGCCTACAGCTGTAAAGCTTTCATCTAGCTATATATAGTACCTACAATCCAATCTGATTCTGCAGCAGTTATCTAGCTGTACAGAACGTCTAATCCAATTCAACGGTATCTATTTGTCCATTAAGAAACCTCCTCTATCTGATATGTAAAACCTATACATTTTTATGATTTTTTTTTTCTCAGGGGTGAAGATGACAGCAATCCCTACAGGGACTTTAGAAAGAGGGGCTAGTGGCTGCTAGGAGGCAGCATCCCCCTGTGTGGTGGGGGGTTGTTCTGGTCCTTTCTTGCCTTGGGAAGAGGAGAAGGGCCTGTAAAGCATCATCAGGACCCTCAGGTGTTTGGGGAAAGCCACAGGTTAACATGAGGCAGTGCTGCAGCCTGATCGTCAAGGTTATTTGATTTTGGGATGAGAGGGAGTCCTGGATAAAGCAGAAGAGAGCGGGAAATCCTTCAGATGACCCTAAGCACCTTCTCCCTTCAGGTTACAATGGCTTTCTGCTCCTCATGGGGAAAGAAACAACTTAACTTCCTTCAGCAGTGAAGGACTTGCACTATTATCTCCCTCTGACTGCTGCATTGATTAGATTGGAAAATGAGTAACTTCTATCACACTTGATCTGAAATAGCACTATCTAGCTTATGTTTATCCCTTTACATCTACAGAACAGATAATTGCATGGATCGGGGGAGTCAGACACTGCGCTGTGATGTCTCTTTTGAGCCCTGGTGTCAGGTTAAAGGAGAAAAAAATAGAAAGTTAACCTGTGATTTAACACTGGCCCCTGTCTGGCCACTGTCTGGCTCCTGCTACCAGTCTGGTCTGGGTGGTTTAGACCTTTGCAAGTGCATGTCTGTCTCCTTTGTCCCCATGCAGGTTTGCTTGCTGCCACCTCTAATTTCAGAGTCTCTGCTGGACTCCGCAGCATGTGCTTTACTTTAAATTGCAACAGATTTTTGCCCAAAAATAAAAAATCAAGACATAGTTTTCTGGCTTTGTATTTTTTTAATTTCTCTCTTACTTATTTTTTTTAAGTACAGGGAAAGGCAGATTATTTCAATTAAGAGCCTGTCACTGACAATTGTAAGCAACCTTTCTTCAGTTCAGTGCAGCAGTTGCAGTTTTAAGTTTCTCCCTGCTTCTGTCAGGATCTAATTTTCAAGGCCCCGTTGCCATGGCAGCAAGTTGGAATTTTAATCCAGTACTAAAGGTCAAGACAGGTCACCAGTTTCAGTTCCTCTTCAATCTCCCCATAAAGAGCCACAAAGAGAAGCTGAGATAAAGGTCTGACCTAACAAAAAATTTCAGTCTAGCACACAGCCATACTTGAAGCTGTATGACTTGTATAGGCTTTCAAATTTGTCTGAAACTATTGAAATTCATGCTAAATCAAATATGGGCAGCACTGATTTTCATTCCTCCCTGTCTGCAGACAAGCACACGTATGTCCTTAAAACACAGTTATATGCATGCACCTTCTCAGGGATACCCAAAACCCAAACACTTCCATGGAGTCTAACAGGTAAATAGCTGGGAAAGCAATGCCCTCGTTACTGGAGATACTTACTGCTTCTGCAGACTCTGAGGAGCCTGACAGCTGCATTTAAGTCTTTCTTGTCAATATGAGGTAGATGAGTCAACATCTTTCTTTCAAAACCTGTAAAGATCTTTTTGTGAAGCATTTTGATTGAACAAGACTTTCCAGTAAGGGACAATTTCCTGAAAGCTCAACTACCTTCTGGTTTTGTTTACTATTTTTATCAAGGATAAAAAGCTCCTGTGGAAATTGGGAAAGAACTTTTTATTTGACAATTTTCTAGAACCCCTCCTGTGTTTTCCATAACATGGATTTTAATGAAACAATGGGTTTGCACCTACTGGAGTAAGGCTACACACATCCTCCTCCTCCAGGGCTACCTCATTTTTTGGGGAAGCTGCGGTTACAGCATTAGCAAAGTCTCAAAAGGCATTTTTCCGAGATGGATGGACACAGGTGAGGGAAGCAGCTCTTCCTTCAGGAATTTAGAACAGTAATTAGCCTAACATGGATTTTAATGAAACAATGGGTTTGCACCTACTGGAGTAAGGCTACACACATCCTCCTCCTCCAGGGCTACCTCATTTTTTGGGGAAGCTGCGGTTACAGCATTAGCAAAGTCTCAAAAGGCATTTTTCCGAGATGGATGGACACAGGTGAGGGAAGCAGCTCTTCCTTCAGGAATTTAGAACAGTAATTAGCCCGCAGTGGGTTCTTTCCCTGTTCGGAAGGGAGGTAAGGTAAAGCTATTCCGAATCTGTGGCTCCAAGGGCTATCCAGGACAGAGGATAATGCAGTGAGTGTGGCTTAGCCCCATGGGGTGTTGTGAGAACTTCACTTCATAAAAAATAAGCCCTCTGGCCAGAAAATTGATAGGCTTTGGAGCCCTGCTGAGCCCTTAGCCCAGAGGATAATGGTAGCAATATAAGTTCCTCTGGATGGAGAGTGTAAAGCTGAGAAAAATGTGGTGGATTATTGGGGTTTGTCAGAGGGATTCAGAGGAAAGATGCAAAGGATTAAGTTGTGATATTAGGAAAAGTGGCTGTTAGTCTTATCTAGGATGTTTAGGACACAAATTGGGAGTTTCAAGCCCACTCTGGTATTATGAATGCCAAGCTTTCTGGCAAAATCCATCCTTCTCTCAACCGTATCACCCATTTCCGATTACGACTATTTTGCAGCATGGTGCAGATGAATCTGGGTGACATTTGTCTCAGCTTGTCTCAGGCTACCGGAGTCTACAAAGCCAGTAAGATATGACAGCAAGAATGAAAGGGACTAGAGCAAAGAGCATAAAGAAAAAATAGCCAGAAAGAGAAATAGCTTAGCTCTGGAACCTGAAATTTACTGACGGGTCAGAGTGAAGACAAAAGGGAGCAGGCTGAGGTCCCAATTATAGTGGCCAGGAAGCCAAGCAAGGGTTAGTTTATAAGCATTTTATCAGCAAATGTGCAGCTACCGAAACAAATGGGTGGGAACGATACTGAGTGTGCTTGCTTCCTCTGCTCTACCATGACTTTGGTTTTCAGATTTACCGAGTACATTTGCTTCTCAAAAGGAATGTTTGAAGTTGCACTGCAGTTTGGAAGTGATTCCATCCCACAGAAATGTAAACTGGGAGGTTGGTTTGAGACTGGTCGTAAGCCATGAAAGCACAACATATATTGCTGCCTGTGGAAAAGCTCTTTGAATACAGGGAAACCTGTGGTAGATTTGCAGTCTAACCAGTTTCCAAATGGGAACTGATACATAGCAGACAGGGAAGTTTGGGGTGTGAATCCAAACATGTTAATGCGTGTCATCTGCCTGTCTCTATGAATACTGACACTTCAGTGGTCGCAGTTCATGGCTGCATACATTTGGCAGTGATGCAGTAGTGCATACTACTTGAGAACAAAGTATTTCCACAGCTACTTGCTGGTTAGGGCAAATAAATGTTGAATTTTTAATGGAGGTTTATAGAGTATCAGAGGAAATTCAAATGGTTCAGTGCTCACCTGAGTTGCAATCAGCAATGCTGGCATGACTGCAGTTGGTTAGCTTGTTTCAGGCACTCTTAAAAGCAGTAATTATGTAAGCCTCTGATAGTCAAGAAAAATTATTCAACATTGATCAGCAAAATATAAGAGAATTAATTTAGTTCTGTTCCCACAATCTTTTAAACTGATTTATAAACATGTCAAGAGAAAGAGATCATGGAAAAGAATGTATTAGGAAATAACTTTATTTTGACAGCGAGGTTAAACTGTATGTGAACCAGCTGAATAATGAAAACAAATTAAAAGTCTAATTTAGAAATTATTTTGAATAATGGGCTTATCTTCAAAGATACAGGGCTTTTAATTATGACAGTGGATTTTAATATATTTCACAGCAGCTGAAATATTTTGCAAGTTCGCTTCTAGAGGCAGCTGTCTTAAGGAAAGGCTTGTACGTTTTAGTCACAACTACTTAGGACTTTGCTCAAAAGGAAAAAGCCTGTGGCAGTGAGGAACAAAACAATAGAGTCTTGACTGATTATCACTGCTCCAGTCCCAGAACTTAAGAGGCAAAAGGATGCAAAACAAACTTCTAACTAACAAAAGAAAACAGGAAATACGAAAGATGAATGGCATCTTATCAAAACAGACCCTCCTATTTTAATTTGCTATTTGTCCCTTTAATATGGTGCACTGGAGCCCTCTGAAGATTAATGGAGTTCCAATTACATGCCACTGTTGTTTGACTTATCGTAATTTGTACATGGCAGTGTAAGTTCCTTGTACTCATGACTTTCCCAGTTTACCCAGAGGCAATATCTTTGGGACTTTCTACCTGTAACAGACAGTACTTAGTCTAATGATTAAAGCTTGCCACACTTGCGAAGTGAAAATGAATGTATGCTATAAAAGAAAGCAGGCTATCAACACTGTGGGATCCATTGAGGCTATTATGCTTTAATATGATTGATTAAAAACTGTAATTCAAAATACTAAGATTTCAGCTTTTTCAGTGTATTACACTCAGGCTGGATGGTGACCAGAACTTGGATATAGAGTTGGATACATAAACAGAAACATTCTTCCTCTTCCAACTGGAGATGAATTTTACTATTTTGGTTCATGTGATTGAACTGGAAATGATGCACCAACATTGAATGAATTCCAGTTTTTAAAAAGTGATTCCTTTCGAGGTTAAGAATTCATCAGTGCTTCTTGATTTGAAACTTCTGAATAACAACATTACTTATTGTCACATTATCCGATATACAATCCGTGGTGTAAAATCCTCTCGATGTCTGATTACTCTTCATAAGGGCCTCATGCTGGTTCCTTTCAAACCATGAATTACCTTTAATTCATAGCTTGAACGTGCTGCCAAATTTTGTTTTCCATGCTCCCAGGTGGCTGTTCCTGACACAGTGGAGAACTTCCAAAAAGCCATTAGGTACTTATGAAAAGTAGTTAGACGTCAAGAAGCACATTTCCATTTTCATACAGGCTTCCATCAAGTATTATGATAATCTTTGGGATTAGAAAAGTAATGGTATTTATTGAAATTTTTTTAGAACCATGAAGTGAATTCCTGGCCCAGCTGAAACGGGTGGTGAGCCCCCTTTGAAATACCCTTGCTGTAATATCACACAAAGAGTTTCAGCTGCTTGTTTTGGTTTTGAGCTGTATTCAGCTGTTCTCTAGCCCCCACGCAGGTTGTGTATCATTAAGTATGATGGATAACAAAAACTCTGGGAAGATAAAATAAATTGTTGTTGTCTGATCCATAAAATTTTTCTGCTCTAAGTTTTTAATGGTTTCCGGTAGTTCACTGAGCCCATGAGAAGGGCCTTTTAATACTGTATTAATACAGTAAGTATAGGAAGTAATTTTACGACAGGGAAAGAATACCATTATGATTACATTCGTCTTTTTAGTTAGGCTTTTATGGAAACTACCCAAGACTACTCTGCAGTATGATTTTGAAACACAGGAAATGCTTGATTAAAAAGCTTCTGGGTGGTTTCCAACTGGACAGAGGCCAAATGCTAATAACAAAAACAGAACAAAAGGACTGGATGTTTGAGGATGACATACTTGCAATGCTAATTATGTAACAGAAACCTAAGTCCCGAGCTGAGTTTGTACCCTCAAATTCATGAACGTTGACAGAAAATCTTTCTCAGTGCAATTGGTTGCACCTTATCTGTTCCTGTTTACCATGTTTCATAATAAACCAATCAGAGTAGACTGGCTGAAAACTGACTGCACAATTGGAGATTTACAGTGAATTTGGAATTAAAAATAGGGAAGTGAAGTGCTGTAGGTTCACACCAACTGATTTCAGCTCTAAATTATCACCACGGTATACACACACACACACGAATAGCAAAATTTCCGAATTGCATTTTCAAGATTTTTGAGTAGAAATTAGAATCTAAGGTTAGTTACACATACATGAACTCATGTATAGGTGCAGAATTTAGAGATGATCTCAACTCTCTACCTTCTGTTTTACCTTCTGCAAAGCACTGGGGGTTTGGTTTCTTCAGCATGTGGATGCCATAAAGTACATTGAATAAAAAGGATGGAATTTCAATTTCAGAAAACTTTACTTAGACAAGAAGTCATGCGTCTTGCATTCCCCTACAAAAGCAAGATGTTGGTCAATTAATCTACCTTGCAGTATGTTGCCTTCATTCTTCCCCCTGGAAGATTGTACCTGAAAGGTGATCTTGCAAAGATCATAATTCCCTTTGGTCTGATCTTCCATGATGCCAATGTTTCTACGCCTGAATCCTGTGCTGACATGCTGGCAGCTGGGCTGCAGGAGCAGATGACAGCATCATGAAGGTAAAGCAGCTTTGTTCTGCACACATCACTTGACTAGTCGTGGTGTAACTCAGCAATATGGTGAATGCAAGAACATTACTATCAATTCATGCTAATTTCTAAGAAAGCCAATGGGATCTATGACTGTCACTAGAACAGTGAAAATGAAAAATATAACCTAAGTCTCACTTGAATTGCATGTAAACTTAAAAAAGTTGGGAAATAACTAGCAACATGTCCAGGCTAAAGAGTTTTTAACAAAACATAGAGATGAACAAACACAAATTCAGCCAGATTTGATCAAACGGAAATACAGATAACAGATCCCACTGACAAAATATATAAGAGATTAGTGGGGGATACAGTTCTGCAGTCAGTAATATGCTACGTGGTTGACCGTGTGGCTACAAATGTTACTTAGGTAAGCTGGACTGTAATTTCACTCATACACTCCAATATCCCTAAAACTGACCAATGTTAGAAAGATTAAATCCTTCTTAATACTACTGCAATCTGAAAAATACTCTATGATTAAAGTACACAATGACTGCAGGAGCTGTCAATCTATCAGGGTTTATTTGGATCGCACTATCCAGCTCTACTTGATACCATTATGTCTGTCTGCCCCACTCTCTGCTTTAATTTCATTATGTCCTGAAGTACTGTAATTCCCAGTGAAAGTGGTGGCAACTGCACATGCAGATCTAAAGCAACAAATTGGCCTCGTAATACCAAGTCTCACAGTGGACTGCCTTCTAACCTCTCAAAGCCCTATGGAAATTCTTAGAAGCTGCCTTAACAATTTTTCTGCAGTAAAAGAGAAAAAGTGATAGTAATGGGTTAGCTGATCTTCATTTGGAAGCTAAAAATAAAAGTAGCTTTATTGCAACTCTGATCTCTCATGTGTAAAATCTATCACCTACCATAAGAAGGCAGTTCATTGCAGCAGAAATCTGATTGATAGTACTGGAACTTTAGATCAAGCAGCAGAACAGAGAGTAACTGGTTCATAAAATGTACTCAGTATCTTCAGGTTTTATATCAGGCTTCCTATAGAGAGCTTTGGTCCCATTAAATGCACTATATACCACTGAGCTCTGAAGCACTGTTCTTTTGAAATTCAGCTTATAACTATAAACCATGATTGACAAGTCTATTACTGTTGGTTACAAACTGTTGAAATATTGTGTTTTATGGTATACTCACTAAAATATTTTTCACAGTGGAATCCAAATACATTTGCTTTAGGAGAAAAATCACTTTAAGATGTAATAATAATATTTTTTTACCTTTTTTTCCCTATAGAATGTGCTTGATGTTAGGGTTTGGATCCCTGAGATGTAACATGGAGGCACCCACTCGGTTACCAAGAAAAGTGGGTATGGTTGGCTATATTCTTAAAAAGCCCAAGCCACTGGAAATCAAATAGGAAAGGCCAAAAACTAATTTGTTACTAAGTTTCATAAATAAATACTATTCATTCAAATCACTCCATTTATCATTAGCATTCGTATCCAACTGTAATTCAAAATGAAGAAAAAAAACATTTAATTTTAAAAATGAATTAGTTGTGTAGCCATAATTTTGTAAAGCTTTACTCAACAAATTTTATTGGAATGAGTACTTCCATGACTTGAGTTTATTAGTAAAGAACTGGACCTTCAGAGCCTGGTGAGTGCATCAATGGATTCAGCACCCACATCTACTCCAGTCCCACACCTCTTATATGGTCACAGGCAAATCACCAAACTCCAACAAGTCCTTTCCTGGGCACAAACTTGTACTGAGAATCAATATACTTAAATTAATTAATTAAAAAAAAAATGTAGGTACCTCTGCATTGATTCTTCTTCCCCTCTAGGGGTTTACTTAAAATTGTGTCCTTAGTAGATTAAGGGGAACCACTAGAATAATGTTGAAGTAATTTTAAATTAATGTATTCTATTCACACAAACGTCAAAATAGAATCTCTGAACTGTAATCAGACCCACACAGTTTCAGAACTATGAAAAAAAAATCCCTACTTCTCAAAAATATTTAATTCCTGTTTGTAAATTATTTTGAGATCCTGGGGTAAAAGTAAAAAAAAAAAACAGATCAGTCTCAACTCACTGTTACATCATTGCAGCCCTACACCAGTGAAGCACCAAAGAAAAAAGGTTTAACACAATGGAGAATTAGCTCTTCCACAATTTTCAACTGTCATATTTATAGATCAACTGTGACTTTCAGCTGTTTCAAAGTGTATGAAACTCAAGACCAGATTTTCAACACGAGCTAGTAAAATCGTTGTGTGTGATGTGTTTTACTCTCTCTCACTGTATGAATGTTAAAAATCCTGTATCATCTCTTCATTGGGTTGCATTTTCAATTGTAAGAGGCTTAGTATCTGATGAGAGAAGCATAAAAGTGATTTAATTTTGGCAAGCTGTACAACTAAAACCAGCATTATTTCTGCTTAATAAACTCATCTTTCACACATTCCTCTGTTAGCTAATGCTTAAAAAGAAGAAACAGTAATAAGCACTGAAAACATAAAACTAGTTTATGGCTAATTTTTAAGGACTACTGAGAACACCTGAACACCAGGACAAGATTATGAGCAGCGCTAGATTTTAGTTACCTTTGGAGAAATAAGCTCATTCTTTATGATAAATTTAAAATGAGATTTAAAGCTGGAAATAATAATACTTACGACTTTTGTGGCACTGACTTAGTTGCAACTTTCCCTGCTGGATCGCTCCACTCTGCAAACAAAGGAAACACATTTTCAAATGTCAAAAGATTACTGTAGAATTAAAATGCACCCAAAGCTGTCAGCCCATCTAATTATGCTTGGTTTCACAACATGCCACAATGCATAACATGTAATGAAAAATGGAACTGATCTGCTTTAGCGCCACAGAAATTAATTTTTTAGCCTTTGTTTTAATGATGTTAAGCAGGTACAGAAAATCCCCAACCCTGACTGTTACGGCTGGGATGATGGAGACCTACTTTGTACATTGTATCCTGAGGTCAGATGTTGGGACTCCTACAAAGAAGAACATACAGAGTGTCAGCATTAGTTAAATACCATGAAGCAGGTAAGATGTCTCTTAGCTTGCTAGATTAAGGGCACTGGCAGTACACAAACAGGGAAGGAGATGATACAGGGAAGGGATCATGTGATTTTTAAGGCAGCACCAGTGACATTAGCTTAAAAAAAACATTAACTGCAGAGACAGAGCACCACTGAGGGACCCTGTCATCGTTCAGGCTGAGCTTGTCCTCAGCTGCTGCAAGTGGAGACGCTGCAGAGATGCATACCCGCAGCAGTCCTCGCCTTCTGCAGGCATGGCCACGGATGTGTGCACCAGCCATCTATGACGTACAACTTCGAGCACAGCATAAATGCAACCATGCATTACATTCAGCACCACTGCCTTTCCTGTTTTGATCTCAGTGCTTGGAAATACGGTAACCTTCTACTGGTACTGACTGGTTTTACTTGGACTGTGACACACAGGGTTTGAAAAAGATGCAGGAAGCAGATCTTCACCTGATGGAAACTGGTCCAAATCCAACGAAATCCATGGAAGTACAACAACTTCAAACCAGGAAAGCAGCTGGCTTGTAACACTGAGCATGCTAATGCCGGGATTCTTGTTGGCTCACAATAACTAAGCTGCTTCCTTAATGTCACGGTGTTTTCTCGCTTAGTTTTTTCTCTAGGCTTTACAGTCCGCAGTGATTGTAATCAGCTTTCCTTCTAAGCAGAGTTTGATCATTTGAAATTAAGGTGTTATTTACAACCTCATCGTACAGCCAGGCACTACTTTGCTGGAAGTGTGAGTTCTGTAGGATGTTAAAGTCATTAAAGCCCTCACCGCACTTCCTCTCAGGGCATTATTAGCTCCTAATATTATACTGTGCTGTCAGTCAGTCCCTTGTGAAGTAAATCATGCCCTAAAAAGTAAACATGGCACTTAAAATTTGAATGTCAAAGGGATGAATTGTTCTGGTAAGTTCTGCCTTTTTTATCACTCTTTTTTATATACGTTTCTCATGAGGATACTTTTTTAATAGCTAGAATGAGAACTTCTAATAGTGCCCATCTCTGGTTTACATGGCTGCACAACCTAGGCACGTTACATCTAAGATGTTCTGAAGGGGCATTTCTGTTGTATTTTTTAAAGCAAAACTAGCAAACTCATAAACATTTATGTGCTTGCCTATTTCCTGAAACGCTAGCTCAAAAAACCAAAAAAATCTGATTTGTAGTTTGTATTGAAGTGATACGGGCCCAGAATTTTAGGATGAACATTTAACATGCCCAGAAATTAACTTTGATGTGGATCTTAAAAGTTCAAAGCAAACTTAATTTTAGCTTCTCTGAACCTATGCTTATACTGCTGCCAATGGAGAGAGCAGCAGCCTGCAGGATTTAGACCAATTTCTGTATGGTCCATCAAAACCAGAGCACTAAATTAAGAGACGGTATAAATCAAAAAAATACGGTGGGCAAAAACCTATTCTCCCTGTATTCACATAGGTCAGATGGCACTTTCCTCTAAACGGGTTCAACTGACTTTAACCCATTTGCAATGAGGATTATACTCTGGTATGGTTATGGCTTCTGAGGCTTAGCGCTGCAGCAGCTAACTGCGGCGACAATGGCAGTGCTACAGCAGCAACAATCACATCCCATTAAAACAAGGCATTTGGGGCACTGGCTTGGGTTTTTTTAAGGCGCCACAGATGCTGCGAATTTCACATGATATCCAATTAAGTATGGCGGCTGCATTTCAGATGGGAATATCTGCCAAACAGATAATATCAGCCAGAGGAATATCACATGCCAGTGTCTAAACCAGGATATGATTGCTTGAACCATCATGTCAAGCGGTACCAGTTTCATAAGCTGTTTTCCAAGGCCCTGCCTTTAGAAAGAAACTTTTACCCAGTACCATGTCAGACTGGTGTAAATTTCCCACCCGGAGGAAGTTTTCCCATTTCCCAAACAATGTCAGCTCACAGTTTTTCAGGTTCCAACACAAGATACCTCTGGCAATAATTGCCCTGAGTATGAGCTTGCTCTCTAACAGTGCTCCCAGCATCAGCTAGAAGGCAGCAACCGAAGTTGGGCTAAAGGCAAACTCAAATCATACGTCTTAACGTTGCGCTGCACGTCAGGTGCGCTGCAGGTGCTCCCTAGGCGTCTGCTCCTGACGTGGCAAGTGCCGAGTGCGAGCTCTGAACTAGGCCAGCACTGCGGATCACGCCGCGCAACTTCACGAGCCCTCGGAGCGCGCGGGCAGACAGATGCCATAGCACCGTTCAGACGCGGAGACGTTCTGAGCCACTGAAATCTGATCGTGCAGCCTAACCCTCGCCATGCAATCCAGCACTAAGTACACACAAATGACCATTTCTGCCTTTGCACTGCAATACACATAATGGAAGAAAACCAAATAAAATACGCTGCAGTCCATGCGGAAATGCTTTTGGAACAAGAGAGTTCACTCTTCCTCTGCTGTAGCTTTTGCAGCTTGAAATAAGCAGTCCTACTAGTAACAAGTGTGATTGGGAATTTTCAACTAAAAATAGTCTTAGAAATTTTTGAAAATTGAACCAATTACAAAAATTAACTCTCCAGCAAAGAACACGCAACAGAACAGAATGTTAATCAGGCTGCTGGTAACAGACTACTTGTACCTTGCTTGGGATAGAAAACTTGGTCTGCTCAGCCTTGCCAGGAGTGTGAATAGCAGTAAGAGGAGGAGGCCAGGAATGGGTCATCTCCTAGGGAAGGAAAAAAACCTTGTTTTTGAAAACACATTAATGTACACAGAGAACAAAGAGAGGAAAAACGATCATGTATTCTCCACTGAGCCTGGAGATACAATTGTTAAGGAACACCACCCATCCTAATGTGATCGATGAACACACCGATCCTTCCTGGGAACCAGGGCGAGGAATGGTTTTACTCTTGAAGATTTTGACCTGTGTCTTCATCAGGGGGCAGCAGACCCCAGCTCCGCGGTCAAGATGTCAAGCTGTATAAATGAAGCCATCATAGGCTCAGGCTTCACCTGCAAAGCCCAAACAGGAAGCGGATCCCTCCTGTACGCAACTCTAGAGTCCTATGCCATGTGCCCTATGCACTAAAGCATCTTCTCGTAGCACAGGCCACAGGTATGCAATGTCACAGCAACAGAGCACTACCGATTCCATTTCAAAATGAGGGACTGAGAGGTGATTTGCACAGAGTTACACAGAAAGCCCAAACTTAACTGTGAAATTCAAGTCTCTGGTGAAGACCTGCCTACCAGAGGTGGGAGAGGTTTTGGTAGCTGGGGAGGGGCTACAGGGAACAATGGGAAGAAGGAAGGGGTGGGGAGAAGGTTTTTGTAAGATTTGGTTTTAGTTCTCATTATCCCACTCTGATTTGATTGGTAACTAACTAAATTGAGTTTTCTTCCCCAAGTCTGTTTTGCCTGTGACCATAACTGGTGAGTGCTGTCCCCACCGACCTTTCCTCATATTTTCTCCTCCCCATCCAACTGTGGGGAGGAGTGAGCAAGCGGCTGCGTGGTGCTGAGCTGCCAGCTGGGGCTGAACCGTGACAGAGACCACCTAAGCAACTCATTCATTTTCTGTATCAGTGTGTTAATCCATCATTTGTACATGCATATTCCAACTCTCTTCAAAGAAACCACCTGGATGCCCACAACTATGAAATACAAACAGAAAAGACAGCGCACAACCTGCTTTTTCATGCTGAGGCCCAGAAATGCTGCCCCAGTGAGCTCGGTGGGAGCAGACTGGGGTTTACGTTCAGTGGAGGCGGAAAAAATCAGTAAAACAGAGAAAATATAAAAGTGTTGTTTTAGGCAGAGCTTGTAAATGCCCTTCTAATGAGTGTTTTATGGTAGATGCTGCTCCATTCTCTTCTCCTTTTTTTAAATTTAAATATTCAGAGATGCAGTAATACTTGTCTCTGGCAATCTGTTATATCTTTGTCTTGGTTGTTCTTTGCCCACAAAGCTCAGAAAGGTTTTGTCCTTGAGACAAGGGAGACAAAGAGCAAAAGAGGGTCTGAGCTAGGAAATTTAGCATGCAGTGGCCATAATCCTGTCTGCAGTAAACTCAACGTCCCAGATGCTCTTTCCCACTGGTCAAGCTGGGCCAGTCACAACAAAGCTTATGAACACACAAGTTTCTGTAGGTAACAGACAACAACTGCGAACAGTCCACAGATAAAAATATAAAATACACAATTAATTAAAGAAAATATAACTGTTGTCAGAAGGGCAGTGTGGTGGGTGCATGTGGGCTAGAGACA
>NW_010237587.1:16082-55346 GCF_000690775.1 Eurypyga helias | reverse complement strand
TCCAACCCAAACAATTCTATGATACATGTGCGTGCACACAGATTTTAATATATGATGCAGAGGAAAAAAATGTATGTTGAGAATAAACCATGCATACTGCATTCCCCTAAACTCATTGTAAGAGGCAATAAGGCTAATGTCTGTTTTACCAAGCCAGGAGAAGCTACCCAGACTTGGATCTTTTTAGGAAGATGCCTTTGCTAAGAAGAAACATGCCATCCTCAGTACTTCACACCAGCCATTTTTACAAGTTCTTACTTCACCAAGTTTTCCCATCAGTGCCTTCTCCTCACTGAGAATTTACTCAACCTCCTGACAAGAATCTAAGATGCTACAATCCTCCACAGTCCACATCCTTACAAATGAAAACCAAAATCTCCTCCAGCCAGTTAATCCAGAGGAAGCGAGAACAACAGTCACTATTTCCTCTGCTTTCTGTGCTGGTTTTGGTTGGGATAAAGTTAATTTTCTTCACAGTAGCTGGTATGGGGCTACGTTTTGGATTTGTATTGAAAACAGTGTTGGTATCACAGGGTCATTATTGCTGAGCAGTGGTGACACAGAGTCAAGGCCTTTTCTGCTCCTCACCCCATGAGCGAGTAGCCTGGGGGTGCACAAGAAGTTGGGAGGGGGCACAGCCAGGACAGCGGACCCCAACTGACACAGTGGATATCCCAAAACATATGGCACTATGCTCAGCATATAAAGCTGGGGGAAGAAGGAGGAAGGGGAGGATGTCTGGAGTGACTGCGTTTGTCTTCCCAAGTTACTGTTAAGCGTGATGCAGCCCGGCTTTCCTGGGGATGGCCGAACACTTGCCAGCCCATGAGAAGTGGGGAATGAATTACTGGTTTTGCTTTGCTTGTGTGCATGTCTTTTGATTTACTCATTAAACTGTCTTTATCTCAACCCATGAGTTTTCTCACTTTTCCCCTTCCGATTCTCTCTCCCATCCTGATGTGGGAGGGAGTGAACGCACGGCTGTGTGGGGCTGAGCTGATGGCTGGGATTAAACCACGACACTGACCAATGACATACAGTCATTAGGACTCAGCCTAAAACACAGACTTTCCCGTTCAAAGGAGTTCATTTCAACACACGCAGTGTTAGGCAACAAGTTGCACAATACTTAATTACAACCAGAGAATCAGAAGCATCTTCTAGCTTGCTGGTAAATACTCAGACAACTAAGGTAAAATTGATGGTCCTAAAACCTGTTCCTTTTTTCAGCAGAATTAATCTAAGGCTGACCATCAGCATTACTGACACTTAAAGCACACCAAGCGCTGCTGTAGTTATACTCCCAAGCACAAGCAGAAACCCCTCCTGGATCCTTCCAAGTTGGGAAATGGCACTGGGGTATCCTGTGTCAGCCAAGGCTCCTTGACAATAAGCAGATGTGCAGACTGACTTATGTAAACATGTTTTGTTTATGCAGTGTCCCATATCTCACAGATCTGCACTTGGGCTGCATGAGTACTGTGCTGTGCAGCTGGTGGCAACCTGGTCCACGTGAGTTTGTGTGACCCTCAACAGCAGCAGCAGATGTGACCTCTCACTCTCCTGCCTATTTTTGTTACCTGGGTAGAAGGCACGACAGCCTGTAGTGATACGGGGCACTGCCATCCGCCTGCAACTCTGCATATACAGCTGGGGGAATGAATCTCCCTCCTTCATTTTCACAGGAGTAACTTCCTTCCATGTCTCCCGGATCCAGCCGAATGCCAAGGAAGACAGCAAGTGGCCTATGTTGAGCATGTCTGTCGCTGAGATGCTTGGAAGTTATACAACCCCTTTAGTCCTAAATGGTGAAGGAGGCAGACTAAAGAAAATCCTGCAGCCACCTGATCTGCAGAGAGGTGTTAAAGGTCCCCTTCTTTCCAGACAACATGCACCAGGGTATCCAAGCACACAGCAGCGAAAAATGGGAGCTGTCAACAGCGAGAGAATTACAAACTCATGGATTTGGCTCACGAGACGCTCTCCCCTTACCTTTTCTCAAATCCCTCCCAGCCTACTGTGGGACAGCAGTTATCAAAGAAGTTTTACCGTGCATTTGCCTTTCCAATCAATCTCATTAAAAACAGAGGTTGTAGCTGCTGTTTGAACAGGATAAGGCAATGGATTGTATCCGAGAAAACCTAAGGCATGGCAATTCCAGTAAGATCCACTAGCTACAACCGTTGCCTTAACATGAAATACTAAGCTACAGATGACCACTACTGCCATTTGCCATCACAGTGATTGCACTGAAGTTAGCAAAAAAAAGAAAGCGTAAAAATAAAGACCTGTTTCATTCATGCTTTGGGTTGAAAAAAAAAACGGTGAAGAGTGTATAATTTGATTTTTGCAACGAGTGAGTTTGTTTTTAAAGGAATTAAGCAATGATTTTCCTCAGTGTCGGGAATTGCCTTCAGGATCAGCGTTTTTGAAAGGTGAAACCGAGAAGCATAAAATCTTGGTTTGTGTTGGCAAAGTTGTTACAGACATGTAAAATGTTTTTAACATCTATTTTTCACAACTGAAATTATGCTCAGCACAATGAAATGGAGTATTTGGGAGGAAACCAGAACTTCAGAGTTTGTACTGATTACCAAAGCCAACTGACAAAAATTGGCCTTGAGAATTCTCCCACCTAACCCTGTTAGTGATTTCAGCATATGTTAAAAGGCTAAATTAAATGCTACAAGGGACCTACTATTCATTTAGCTACGCCAAGTTGTGCCAATGCACAAACTACTTTGTCTTCACTCTGATTTTATGGTGCGTTATTTGAAGAGTAAATTGTTTTTCTCCTGAGTGAAGATGCACCACTGTATCATTCATGTAAATTCAAATCAAGACCGACCAGCTGCATTTTAAGTGAAAAAAAAAAAGATTTCTGGCTTAAAACAATGATGGAGGTCTGCATCGGTGTGAGTTCTAATGTACTTGAGTTACTTACAGAGGTGAAGTTACTCTAAACTACAGGGGTTTAGATTAAGCTTTTCAGCTTCATCTGAATATCCTGCAAATATCTGGACCTCAATCATGAAGAAGCTTGAAAGGAAATTACCGAAGAAAACTCATTAGGCGATGCCTAACAACGTCACATTGATTGATACAGGGTTACCAACATGTAAATCCCCCTTCTGAATGAAGGATACTACGGATAGAGAAGGATGAGAAGTGCAACATGGAGATACCTCAAAGAGAAAGGTGCCAAAGTTGGCAGCTGCAAGCTGCATTTAAGCGTTTGACATGCAAAGTGATCTCCTCCTTCCTTTCCAGTAGGAAACCGAATCACAGAACAACTTGAAATTTTGAGGTGGTTTGACACTATTACACAGAGTTGGTTTTGAAATGACGATTTAACTTATGCAGCACAATTCCTTTCAAAAAGGGAGGGCGGGAGGGAGTTTGTATGAACTTCAGGTGAAGAATTTTAAAACTTTTAAGCTTGCACAAAGCAATTAAACTGCATTAGACAGTAATTGCCTTCCAATTTTTTCAAACCAGCACAGTTGGAGTTCTACAGCCATATAATCAACTTAATGATACTCTTGTCATTGGAAAGAAAGAAAACATTACCCTCCAAACATCACCAGCAAAACAACACATTTTACTGACATTTTAAAATTTTTAAAATATGAAAATATGCTCTTATTCACCATCAACATGTGTCAGCTTTAATTTAAACAAATGTTTAAAGCTCAGTTAGGATTTCAAATACCCAAAATGCAGGAGGGATTACCAGAACGCCAGTGCTGAAGAAAGAGAATTTAGAGGTCTACTCTAAGGCCATCCAGAAAGCATTCTTTAACGTGTGTCTGAACCGACCTGTACTCTCAAACAAAAATCCCACATAGCACACAGCTGTAAGCCTACCTGACAGGTGATACTTCACGCAGTTTTGAGAGGTGATTTAACCTCTGAGTGATGAAACTGAAGAATAAAAAGTACCGTGGGCTGTATCTTTGGTGTGCCTTTGTGCCCAGGAAGTATTGTCTGATAAGCCAAATTCCTCCTCTTGGCAAATCAACATAGATCAAATCAAAACTGCATAAGCCTCACAGAGATGGCAGCACCTCTTAGGAGGCAACTTCATATGAACACGAAGTAGGTCTTACTACCTGAAAATTCCTGAAATTTAACACATTCTCAGTTGGCTTTAAACAGTAATTTTCCATGGAAGCGTCATTAAAATTGTTCAGTCACATTAGGGAATGGCATAACATGCTTTTCTGCATAATTAAAACTTCCTATCTTTTCCCTGAAAATAACGTTTACGGAAGAGATGAAACACAACGAAGTGGGGCTGTTTAGTCGAAACCGTGCTGGGTCAGATAGAGGCCCACCCAGGCCTGTATGGTCAGCGTTAGAAACAGGATAAGCAGATGCACAGGGGACATGAAAGAGCAGGGCAAACACAAGATACTACCCATGCCTCCCAGTATTTTCAGTTCAGGGCCACCCTCAATCAGTGGTGATTCCTATACATTCAGTAATTCTCAGTTTCTCTTTCATGAACTTGCCCGGTCTGCCTTTGAACTCACAAATTTCAGCAATCCAAAACATCCTTTGGCAAGGGTTTCCATGTCACTCTGGACAACTCCCTGCTGCCAAAGCATCACCTTCTTTGATTTTGCATCTGGCTGTTACAAGTTTCATTTGACAACTTTCTGTTTCTTGCATTAAAAGAAAACTCAACAGCGCAGACACAGCCACCCTTCCCATGTCACCTGTGATTTTGAAACTTATCTGCCTCCTCCAATCTCTGTTACGGACTGAGGGGTCCTGGATTACTTAACTGGAAGCTACTCCAGATCTTTGATCTGCCTTTCTTCAAGTTTTACTATGTTCATTTTTGAAGTTACAGATACACTTTCTGTAACCCTATGAAAATCAATCCAAACTCCTTTCTCCAAGTGTTTCTAACCTCACCAAGAGATCACATGTGCTCAAGCAAAGATTTAGCACATTGAAGCGACAGGCTCAAAAATTCTCTCATCACTAAGCACACAACATACTCTCCCAGTCCCTACGTGCAAGCAGACTCCATATGCGCCATCCTTACCCTGTGAACAAACATCCTTCCAGCAAAGGTTAGAGACACTAACAGGGATCATCTCTGCAACTACAGCTTAGGGATGCTGCGAGTCCAGACTTTGACACTTACATCTGACACCTAGTTACTGTCAGTCAGCTGTGGAATGGAAGCAAAGGAAGGAATGATGAACGAACAGGCAGGGCACAACCGAGAGAAATGGAAGGTGATGGGAAAACAGGACAACTGCCTGTGAGGAATAATACAGATCACACAGAAAGCCAAAGGAAGCAGGCAGAGAACACAAGTCTTAGCTAACAAGGAAAATGAGCAAGAAAACAGAGAAAAAAGCAAGAAGAAATATCATGTCACAAACACCTGCCAGGAGCCACCGGAGATGGAGGGAAGGAAAATGCAGATCAGGTGAAGAGCCAAAAAAAAAAAAAAAAAAAAGAGACTAGGATTAGAAAAGAGCATGGGAATATGATGAGGAGTCAACAACATGAAAAAAGAGAAGAAGCTGACAAAGAAAGTGGGAGGCAAAAACCTCAGACATGGTGACATTTGGAAGAAATGAGAGGACATGCAGTATTCTGCTCCCATGAGACCCCACCAGGGGTCACGTCACGTATGTCAGTCCTGGATCTTCACTTCTGTTCCAGTGTTGAGTGTATCACAGAATCATAGAATGGTTTGGGTTGGAAGGGACCTTAAAGACCATCTAGTTTCAACCCCCCTGCCATGGGCAGGGACACCTTCCACTAGACCAGGTTGTTCCAAGCCTCATCCAGCCTGGCCTTGAACACTTCCAGGGATGGGGCATCCCCAGCTTCTCTGGGCAACCTGTTCCAGTGCCTTACCACCCTCTCCGGGAAGAATTTCTTCCTGGTATCCAATCTTTCAGTTTAAAGCTATTGCCCCTTGTCCCATATGCCCTTGTAAAAACTCAAAACAAAGAAGATGCTGGAAGGGTCAGGAAAGATCTGGAGTTTTTATTATTAGAAGATTTAAGAGCCATTTCTGCTGCTGTCAGGATGACAGCTGTAGATATGTACCTTGGAAAAGGAGGTGGACTAGGTGCTTCCAAGGTCCCTTCCTGCCCTACAAATCTGAGGTAGAGCTCCTTTAACAACAATCCATCACAAAATTTTTGAGACCATTTCCCTAGTCAATGCATGAACAGGATGGAGAACCAGCAAATGCTTAACTTGTTCTCATTTTTCAGTGTGTGGTCTTAGTCTTTACCTACTGAAAACATTCAAATTGTGCCCCACAAGCCAAATTAGGAATTTCAGCTAGACTGGCCATTGACATAATGCCAAACTGTTATTTCACTATTATTAAATAATTTATCTCTGTAATATGAAGGAATGCTATGTCCATTTTGCAGATGTAGAAGTCAATCATTGATTCAGAGGATGATAACTGTAAATGCTTACATGGATCTAGATATGAAAACGTAAAAGCAAAACTCTTCAATGATTCCCAGTGTCCTGTTTTGTGCATAAGTTCCTTTCTCTGCAGAAAGCATTCTTGCAGAAAAAACATTCATGTAAAACTAAAAACTGTATTGTAATACATGAAAAGAAATAATCAGTTTCAAAATTAATCATAATAGCAGTATCTCCTAAAATATGTGCTTGACTGTTCAACTTCAACATTTTTAAAAAGATAGATAAAATATTTAATATTAAAAAGAACTCCCTCCTGCCTAAAGATCTAGCTTCTCCTTCCACCACTGCAGTGTTATCCTGTCCAGATTATCTATTCTCTGTACTACTCCACAATTTCTTTTTCCACTCAGTTGCTCTGAATGTTGCATGTTATTTAAAAAATTATATAAAGAATAAAGAAGCTCATTGCTACTTTTTCACCGTTTGCTTTGTTCCCAGAAACAACAAATGTTCAGCAACCACTTCTTTTCAATGGAATAAAGCACCCCAGCCCTCTGTCTCCAGACTCCAAATCTGATCTTAGCAGCAGCAACAAAATAAGGGGGAATGGGACAATTGGTCTGGAATTAAAATTATGCACTTTGTCCAATTACAAGTGAAGCAGGAAAGCAGGAAGGTGTGTTGGCAGGTTTTCATTTCAGGTTTTTTGGTTTTTTTTGTTTGTAGTTTTAGCAACAGTCTCACAAGAGCAGATATTTAGCAGACTAAGTACCAAAATCAAAAAAGCTACGTGAAAAGCTCCTACTTCTTAAAATAAAGAATGTTCTGTCTTTATGATTATGGCAAAATTACTGAAAATGTACAATTAATTCAATTTACAGTCTCTGAAAGTAGATGGAAAGTAAAATGACTCAAAAGATGTTTTGTTCTTTTAAGAAACTGTGTTTCTAGGCCATTCTCGTTAGTTTTTAATGCTTGGAGTTGACAATGTGGGAACCAGAGGAGGAAGGTAGAAGTGGGTTCTGCTGTAAGTCACAGCCGGTTTCTGGCTGCTTGCCTGTCTCATGGGTTGCACTTCCCCTGCTCTCTGCAGGCAGCACAAACCAAGGGAGCAGATTCCTTTCGAAGAAGCTGGATTCCACTCAGCCCTAAGTCCTGGGCTGACAGAAGCTTCTCACAAGGCTTATAAAAAGAAAAAGGGAACAAGCAAGGAAAAGGCTCCAAAACCCATGATGCTCATGATATGCAAGAGCTGGCAGCATTACTTTTGCCACTGCCAGGCTTGATCATTTGTCTTTGCTCAGCATTACTGCCCCTCCCCACATGTGGTCAATAATTCACTCATTCCTTCTGAGCATCCACACACACACGCCTCAGCCCTTTCAGCCTCCCTATCCCCATATGGCTCAAATACTATTTACTTTAATGGTTTTTAGCTCATTGCTTTCCGAGCATTAAACCTAACAGTGCTGTTAAAGTCCCCACCCAATCCCATTTGCAGTGGATAGTTCTCTTGGACTCTTCATATCCCACCTCAGAAAAGTTCCAACATTGACCATATTCTCTCTCACTTTTCTCTTGAATGTTCTTAATTTAGGCTCGGTCTCAGAAGAGAAAAATACCACACAAGCCAAGCTTTGGCTGATGTCTCAGCTACCGAAGCCTCCATCCTACTTCTGATATATCCCACCATGTCAAAATCACCGTGTTTCAGTAGCAAATTATTTAATTATTTCATGTGAAAGACCTCATTTTATGCCGTGTATCCTATGCTTCTCTAACTTCTTTATCTTCACTACTGAAGACAGAAACCAAGAATTGTCTTATACTCAACGCTTTTCAGAGTGATGCAAAAGTAGCTACATCTACACCTGCATCTACTTCTAGTGAAGGTTTTGGTTGTCTTCTGTGTTCTAGGCAAGCTCTACACTGCCTGTTAAAATATACTCCCATCATTCTCCTATGCCTCACATACCTAAATTTATTGCTATACCATAAAACAGACACAGAAAAGCTTAATAATAAGAGATGAAGCTGATGAGTGTGACTGATTTGGAAATCAGCTTCAATTTACTTCCCCAAGCTACAGGTTTAAAGTCTGTTGAATCACACATTACCCTAAATCTTGATACATTTCCTCCCACCATTACACAGCCAAACATCATCAGTCTGTGTCAGAATCACAAAATCATGGAATGGTTTGGGTTGGAAGGGACCTTAAAGATCATCTAGTTCCAACCCCCCTGCCATGGGCAGGGACACCTTCCACTAGACCAGGTTGCTCCAAGCCTCATCCAGCCTGGCCTTGAAGACATCCAGGGATGGGGCATCCACAGCTTCTCTGGGCAACCTGTCCCAGTGCCTCACCACCCTCTCTGGGAAGAACTTCTTCCTGATATCTAATCTAAACCTCCCCACTTTCAATTTGTACCCATTACCCTTTGTCCTGTCACTACAGGCCCTAACGTGTTATTGCACACATCGTATTTTCTCCTAGGAGGATGGAGCAAAGCCTCCCAGGATGCAGTCCTCCTGCCCCTGCACAGCTCAGCGGCAGTGTAGCACAACACAGAGGGTGATACAGACCATCAAGAAGTCACAGATCAGAAGAGGCTTTCTTCTGCTACGTTTCATGACACAGTGCCAAGAAAAACCCCTGACATCTGTTTTTCCCCCTTTTTTTGAGGATAAAAATTACTTCTGCAACTAACGCCAATTCTCCAAAGTCTGGAACCAAAATCACCTGGGGTCAGAGAAACCTCTGAGTCCCAATTAACTGTTTCAAATCTCCGGAATACATTTCTTCCCAAAGTGTCAGGGACAGGGTGTGGTCATTGTTATTTTAATTAAAAATCAACAGCACATAGCTTTTTAATGCCTTGATCTGCCAAAGCAATGGGCCTGTAATAGCCTTTCAATCTTGACTAATCTAAGTCAACACTTTTGGTTGGCAGGAAGAACAAGCTGAGGGCAAGGGCTGGTTCAGAACCATGCAGAAGGTTTTTTGCATGACTGTTGTCCAGCTTTTAAGAAAGAAGTTTATGGCTAAGGAAAGTGCTGTAATCAACTATTCATGATAACAGCAAGAATGTAACCTTGAAAAGAACAGAGCAGCACTAAAACCTTTGCAAACGATCCAAAACAGGGTCAAATAAAGAACCAAAACAGCTGTTCAGCTCAAGTTGTTTTACATATTTACTGCAAGTTAATACCAGCTTTGGAAAATTCCATTAGGAACAGAAATTTCTGTGTATTTCATTCAGGTATACACATAAGATCTATTTAAAAGAAATTCTCTGTAAGAAGGGAAGTATTTAGTGGAACCTAAATGGTTTGTGAGAATGTAAAACATTAAAATTATATAAGCAAGTACAAGAAATTGATTTTTTTATGCATGGAAAATATGGTCTGTATCGGATTAGGAGGAAGTAAAATGATGATGACAACTGTCTCCCAAATCTGTCAAAATATATTTACACCTGTAACTGTATGGTAACAGCATACTCTGCAGCAGAAGAGACCCACTACTGGGCTGAAAGCGTTAGCAGAGCTTCCACAGAGAAGCTGTGCTAGAATTCCGTGATACTGTTTCAACAGTGATCACAGTCTGGTTTGGTTTCCCTCAAATAATGTAATTAAAACTTTCATTGCTTTTTGGGTAATTTATATTGATAAACAGTTTAAAGCCTACAAACATTATGTTCTGTATAATAAATTCTGAAACAAAAAAGAACACAGTAGAAACGACAAGACCTTTGTTTTACTTTGTTTCTGAAAATACAGGCATACAAGCTGAAACTTCAGAAGGAACTTTATACGGATTTGCTAATACACCATTTTCCCAGTAGGGAAGTTTCAGTAATCACATTTTACCTCCTATCACTTATGCCTGTTTTAATTTAAACAGCTATTGTACTGTAATTCAAGGTTTACCAGTGTAGTCTGAGGACAACGCTCAAGAAACGCGCCTGTCACCTTGGTCTCCCTATACGCCAATTAAACAATCACTCTCAAGTACAAGCGGCTGTTCTAGCACTTCAAAGCACCAGTAGCATGTCCCAAGCCTGCGCCCCGAGCCCTCTGCGCCCCATTACCTGGCTCCCAGCCCTGCCCCCTCCCTCACTGACCTGGTTTTAGCTTCCACACCCACAGAGGCAGTGGAGCTTGCAGACTCCTCGGATACTGAGCGCTGAAGGACTGGTGTTAGCTGCTTGGTGCTGTCCACTTCCGTTTGGGCATCCTCTTCTGCAGATTGCTCTTTGACTTCTGTTGAAAAAATAAATATAATGTTTATTTGTTTGTTTATTTTACTTAGTTAGACAATAAAACCAGCTGTAAGCTTTCCCTTGTGCTGCAAACATCAATTTTATTTATAGACAGATCAACGCTTGTAACTGTGTTCTCAGACACAACAAAATTGAAGGAGTAGGAAAACAGTACCCTTCACAACTAGCTTCAGTGAGTAATGAGGAACAGGGCAGGGGAACTGTTGTTCAATGATAACCCCTTCATAGGAGGTTGCCATTTGACACAATCTCTTTCTATCCGCATCTCCTCTTGTGCGCCTCCTCTGCCATTCCTGAACAAACATCAAGGTGAACACACTAATCCGGGGTATAATAAAACTTCTTTCTTCACCGATTAGCTTTAACTTCAATCGATTCCCTGTACTGGTTCATTCCTGATTACACTAACCCTGTGCTGGCACAGGGTTGAGGAGGTGAAGGAATAGTAGAATCCTAGAATACTTTGTGTTGGAAGGGACCTTAAAGACCATCTAGTTCCAACCCCCCTGCCACGGGCAGGGACACTCTCCACTAGCCCAGGCTGCTCAAAGCCTCGTCCATCCTGGAAGGATGTAGTTTATGTCAGCTTCAAGTTCATTCTAAACTTTTGGAACATAAGCAATTTTTGCAGCATCCTTTTAGTTCCGATCAGTTATTAAACAGAAGTACATACATCTACAGTTGACAATGCTTCTGTCTGCCTGTCTGTGCAACTGAAATCCTATTCCCGTTTGGTTCTCTCCTTCACACGGACTGTCAGGGATTTGCCAGGAGGACACAGCAGTGCGCTGCTCTGAGTGCATCAGAATGCACAGGAGCAAAGGTCAGGGCTGTAGAACAATAAAATTTGGTATTTCCACGCTCCTCCATACCTTGAATCTGAAAGCTAAACAACATAACCATGGGACTTGGGCAGATTTTCTCTGGCATATCCAGCTTAAGGCACGACTGTCTCCTCCTGCCAGGGTCCACGGCTGCCGCACTTGTCCCCACAGCACAGCCAGACCCAGGACCTGCGCCTGGGTCACACACCACCCAAAGCTTCCCGTGAGCCTGGGTTTGAGCTAAGAGACCAATACATACAGCCCTTCCAAAGAAGTCCAGCTAAAGTAAACAAACATTATTTAGGAGATTTAAGCAGAAGATATAATCTCTTTTTAAAAAAATTAATATATAAAAATGTCAAAATATAATCAAATACTGCAAAGGATAAATGATTCAAAGTGGAAGAAATGCATGGGTAGAAGAATCCTTGACATGGGTGGGTGTGCAAAAAAACCTACCACAAGCTTTGATCTTAGAAATAAGAACAATAAAAGAGAGGAAAATCTCTCAAAAAGAGGGGAACATAAAACTGCACAGTCTGGTCTGTAATACTGAAATAGTATGCCCACTAGGCACATGGAGAAGGAGAAATCTTTCATGTTTGATGTACAAAGCTTGAAGCAAAATTATTCTTCAATCTAGAGTGAACTCATTTCGGAAGACAATGCATAACATTTAAAACCCTCAGCGAAGGCATCAAAAACATACTGAAGAGAACCACAAAATTAAGAAGAGTAAGAAATTCCAGTTCGTGACTAGGTGTGCCAGATATTTATTTGAGCTGGTGCAAACGGGAATTGCTTCATCTCTTTCACTTCAGCTACTCGGTAACATCCATCTGAAATGTTTTTGGACATCTGAAACATCCAAAAATTACTACCTGTCTGAAAGCCAAAAGGCTTGTGCTAAACCCATTCCACCAAACTATCCTGAAAGAATAAATGCTGGACAATCATTTGACACCAAACTAATATCCTGTTGGGAACACATCCCTTGTAATAGTAAATGGCTCCATAGAGAAAACAAAACAAAATAAACCAAAAACCAACACCCTTGGTTTTTGGCATATCTGAACAAAGAGTCCCTGCAATCATTCCTGGATGAGGATTCCCAAAACAGGCAGCCTCCAACGGAGCCATTCATAAAGGTCTGTAGTGCGTTTCCAAAGTATGTTGATCTGAAGGATAATTGTGTGCAAGTAACTCCCAAATTTCTAAATACAACCTAAATGAAGAGTGCAAAATGTAAGCACCTGTAAGACAGGAAGACACCACCCTGCTAAAACCAAAACCCACAACCCAGCCCAAGACAACCACGCATGCAGGGCTCAAGGACGACCACCAGAAACTGGCCTTGCTCTGACCCATCTTGGCAACTTCATTTAACCCAGTTAAACTTTGCAAAAGGAACTCTGCTTTAATGTGTGCCTGCAGAAACTTCCAAGTAAGCAAAGCCATTTACTCTTGGCCAGCTTTCACGTCGTTATACATTAATGGGCACCCGTTGCACTGGGAAGGGAAAGTTCGCAGGCACTAACTCATTCTCAGGAACTCTGGGCTGTGAGAGAAGACACAGATTGTTTCACTACACACTACGACCATATGAGCTTACATCCTTATGGTGCTTTTCCCCCTGCTGTTTGCTTCCCTAGGAAAGAAGAGACCCAAATCATACTAAATGAGACAAACAACATCCCGACTGCTGTCTCTGCAATAAACCAAACTGTGCCTCAATATGCCGTTGGAAGACTGAAAACACGGTGCCCACCAAACAGGATGGAAATTGCGTTTATGTTAGCTTTGTGTGCCACACTTCAACTGGGTGAAACTCCTCCAGCGCAAGATTAAAGAAGAAGTAAAGCATTTCATGAGTCAAACTCCTAGGAGATGGGAGTCCGGCGGTGGCACAGCAAAGGGAGAGGAGATACCCTCATCGTTGCCTCCAAGATATTCTTGGAAGCACGTGGCATAATAAGTTAACTGCTTTTCATTTAATGAAACTTCGTCAGACTTCGTTATGGCATCCTACTCTGAGCTTCTGGGAATGAAGGAACCATGAATGATTAATACATGTGAAGTTCATTTGCAGACTCATATATAAAACCTTGCTTTGCATCCTATTTTCATGACTGTTTCTGTCACAATCAAGGTCTTGTCCCTGTGTAATGAGTTGGGGCGGGTTTTTTTGGGGGAACCGTGAATTTGAAAACAATTGCACCATTCCCAAATGTCTCTAATTTACTAATGTATTAGGAAACACAGCACTTATAATAATAACAAAAAAAAATTTTGAAGACAATCACATTAATAATTCTTCCCCACCTGACTGGTGAGGGCAGAAAGGCCTTTTCTTATTAAGGTTAAAAGAAATCCCCAAAACTACTGCAAGGAGTAAAGTTCCTATCCACATGAGCCACCCAAAGGGTTGAGATTCCCATAAGTTTTACAACCTGGGTAACCTTCACAGAATCACAGCGTGGTTGAGGCTGGAAGGCAGCCTGGAGATGACCCTGGCCCACCCCCAGGCCAAGCAGGACCACCCAGAGCTGGTTGGCTGGGACTATGCCCAGGCAGCTTTTCAGCATCTCTGAGCATGGAGATATGATCTTTAAAGTCCTCTCCAACCCAAACCATTCCATGATTCTATAAAATAGTAGCCAAAAAAAAAAAAAAAAAGCGCCTTCCACAGACTGGTGACAGATAATGCAGAAAAGTCACTAGGATTAGTAAGATATTTTTAATTAACACTTTCACAGCATTTGCTTAAATTAGATGTATACACTGGGCTGTGGGTTGAAAAGACAAGTCCTTAGGTCTTCCAGTACTGAAGAAGTCATTTGAAATTAAAATTTTTCAAATGGGGGGGTGAGAATCTTACAAAGGTTCTGTATTTTAAGCATTCAAAGATTTCTTCTCTAATAATTATTTTTATTCCTCTTTCTAGAGCAAAACGCAGTGAAGACTCGAAGACAACAACCAGCACACACCGTTCTCAGTCGACGACATGGATTACCCACTTTCCTCATACTAGCTGGTCTCCCTGCTGACATGCCTACGCATACAGAGATTTCTAATGTTCAGAGTAACGACTGTGTTGATGATTTCCTCATTTCCTGCTCTATCTGGAGACACACGAAGAGGTGTCTAAGGCACAGACGTGCATGGGACGTGTAGACTCGCAGGTGGAAGCCTGGTTTTTGTAAGCCCATCGGTGGCAGTGGTTCTGCAGACCATCACATGCATCCCTGATGGAAAGAGGAGACTGGGAAGAGCTGGCACTTTATTACCTGATCACAGATTTCTCTGGGGATGTGATGAACAAAGAGTGACGAAGCAACACCAGCTAAAGGTCTAAACTGCTCTTCTGTTACAAACAGCCCTTTTCTGTTTCCTAGTTATCACAAGACACTATTCCACAAACCACTTGAGTAAACCTACGGAAAGGTGAGGAGACACATATGTGAGCTCTGCTGAGGCTATCGGGCAAAGAAGAGACACCAGCATATCCAAAAGTTTATTTTTTTTAAAGTCAGAAACCACTTTCCAAGTAAGAAAACGTAAATACTCCAAGAGTTCTGCCACAAAATAAATCTCCCTTAAAATCTTATGAGACAATATTCAGTATATAGTGACACTGGGAAAAAAAAAAAAAACCAGCTTCATAAACACAAATAAGTATTCTACTGCTGTTTAGATGCAATGAGTTGGCTGTTTAACCAGGTCAGAGGTTGGGACTACTGTCAGACCTACTGCTAACTTGGCAGACAACGAAGCAAATGTCACGAGCTTCCAAAATGTCCAGGAAGAACAGAAGTATTGCAGGCTAGAAAATACCACTATCACCAAATACAGCAGGGACATTCCAGAGGTCTGAACTGTTGCTTACCAAGATGTTCTGCAAGAGGGACTAACAAGCTTTTAACCAGCAGATATAATTGTTATTTTTGCACAAAAAAGGGGTATTGCTTCTGCAGAAAACAGAAAGGGAGAAGGTATTTGATACAGCCTCGTAGGAGTCTACAGAAGTACAAGCAACACCAAAATGCTTTAGTTTCTAGAACTTAGGCAGATAAAGAAATCAGGTCAGTGTTAGCAAAAATATGAAAAGAAACGTTAACAAGGGAATGTAAACTAGGAATTCAGAATGCCTGTCTGGTACCGTAATCATCAAGTTCCACTCTGTCCCAACTTAGGAACAAAACAAGTTTCCACTAGTAGAGTTCTTAACTCTGCTACTGTTCAGGACACGATGTAATAGAAATATCACTTCTGCTGGTGTCCCAGACATACAGACTGACACGTACAGCGATCGTTTACGTGCAGAAAATCTTTCACATGCTCTAACTTTGTACGTACAGCTTTTAGCAGCTGAGCCCAGGCAAACAAACGGACACGCTGCAGTTAACCTGTCCCCTGCAGACCACCTCCAACCCCCCCGGACAGCACCAAGCCAGGCCACGGTATGTTGAAAACCACACGGAGAGCGACGGCGCCTAACGGCTACCGTCATTACTGTGACGAGTTTGTAGCCATCTGTTCTTCCCTGCTAAAATCACAGCCATGGCGAGCGTGACGGTAAGAACCACACGCAAGAACCGTTTCTCCACAGACACAGGCCCACTTTCTTCATCTTAAGTCGACATCGTAACTTTTTATTCACAACAATAAACAACAAAGCACACAACCACATCAGAAGTGTTTTGCTGGGGTTTTTTTCCCCAAGTGCTGCACAGGTTGTATTTTCCTTTAAAACTACCACTTACCTATTTTTTTCCTACCTGAAGGACACTGCAGTGATTCACTTAGTGCAACAGTTGTATGGAGATGGAAATAAAGCCTGCAGGTCGTCTTTTTTGTACATTTCATTGTGTATTTTGTCAATTTTCACTCAAATAGAACTCTTGTTTATTAAAAACATTTTACACAGAGAATAAATCTGTGCAAATTTTGTACTGGTTATAGAATAAAATTAAGGTTTTCAGTGTAGGATCATTTAAACTGTAATTTCAGTCATTCTGAACACAAGACACCAAATTATGGATAACCAGTTGCCAGTGATCCAGGAGCGAGGCACTTCCTAAGCTAGAGGTGGTATTCAACAGCACTCAACTGATTATTTTCACGTGAATTTGTTAAGGTCTTTTTGACACCCATGTAAATTCTTCATACCCAAAGCATCCAGTAGCAATTAATTCTGTCATTTAAGTAGATGCCAAATGCACGTTTTTTTCGTCTGGACATGACCTGATGTTCCCTAATTTTTATGTTGCAAAACAAAACAAATCATCATTCCCTGTTCTTTTTCTCCGTACCATTCATCGTTCTGTGGGACCCTATTAAATTTCTCCCCAGCCACATCGTTTCAGGTTGAACTCTTCTACCTTAACTGACCCCCGCACAGAAACTATTAATGACATCTTGCCGTACTCATTGGCCTTTCCTGTACTTTCCCAGTTACTGCTCATCCTTTTGGAGAAGGGGAAGCAGAACTGCTCATAGCGCTTCACATGCACAGTCTGTAAAGCAACAGTACAAAAGCCACACCGATGCTTCCCCCCATCCCCATCCCTTTGCCAGTAATTCTTAGAATTTAATTTCCTTCTTTGACTTAAAAAAGCTACTGCAATTCTTGGAAGAGCTACAGTGCTGCTTGCTCAGGTAGCAACAGCTATTTGAGAGCTGATTTTGGTTTATACAGAATTAGGATGCTGATTTTTCCCCCTGCATGTTCTTTTACATGCACTACTACTGAATGTAAGCATCATTCTGCTTCCTGTGCTCAGTCATCAGTGCCTTGTTGGTGGGTACTTCTTATTATCCTAAGTAAGTGTATTTTACCGGCTACTTTCTTCCTTTCTGAACCTGCCCTAGAAAAGGGTTACCAGGGCAGATGCTTACAGGACTCCAAAACCAACCTAGTTTATACTATGATTTTAATTAGGTGGGACTGGGGTCTCAAGCTGTCTAGTATTTCTTCTACCAACTGGAAAGTTGGGCTCAATGCAGCATTACTAAAAATTAAGACAAGTGTGCAGAACTAAGATGTACACAAACCAGCACCATTGCCAGTGAGGAAAAGCGTGCGGCACACAAGATACATGCTACTATTTCAATGCACTTGACCGGTAATGTCAGTGCGAATTCCCTCATCTTGTCACTCAGGACACAGCAGCAGCATTAAGCTTCAGGGCAATGGCAAGGTGGAATATTCTGGGTCCTTGAAAACTCCTTCCAAAACCTGTTGGTTATGTTTAACAAAGCTCAGTTTGCTACCAAGCTTGCAAAAGCACTGCTGAATAAATAAGCGAGTACAAAAGAGGTTGCTTTTCAGAAATAACCTCCACAATGAAAAACACTGTGAGCTCAGAATTTATTTCGAAATTACAGATTTCACCTACTACAAAATGTTCTACCTGCTCTCAGAACACCTGAGACAGAGGTATTGGTCAGGAGGAAAAAAACCCCAGATTTTTCTAAATGGCCCATTTTAGGTGTGCATGATGATAAATGTTATTATCAGGTAACCCTGTAAGGATTTAAAGACAAATACCAAATAACATCCTGTTGCATCTGGTTTCCTTATTACAAACAAATTACCAAAATACAAAGAAAAATAAGATGCTTGTAATAATAATAATAACAACAACAAGATGCTTCAGTTGTGCTAATTTTTCCAGTGGCTGGACAGGTAGGAGTCAGCTGTGTAAGAAAGAAGGAACTACTCATTTTATAATGACTACCGGGAATATTAGTTTTTTTAAAACATACTTAAGCGCATTCTTACGCACATATTTGCCCTAAATATTTATGGACTAATTTAATATAAAGGCAATGGTCTCAGTGGTTGTTTTATAAGTGATAAGAGACGTAGCACTGAGGCATTAAGTATCTGTCCGAAAACCACAAACTGGATTATAAAAGGCCCTTGGTGTCAATAAGCTGACAAGAGCTTTTGCCATTGATTCATCCAAACTAGGACTTGCTCTCAGGCAGGTTTTAGTTGTCTTAGTGGGAGGTTCTGCTCAGTGTGGTTTATGCTGGTACAAAAAGTGACTCTATTTTCTTAAGTAAGTAGGATATTGCAATACTTTTTTTCTCTAGAAAAGTGCTTTTCAGGCTGTTGAGATTCTGAATTAGTCCAAAATTCTCTGGCAGCTTCTACATGGATAACTTTTCTCCACTGAGAAGTGTTTGTTTCTGGTGCTGTCCTTTGCGCTGAGACAAAAGAGGCTGGTTGGAGGAAGACTCAGGGAGTTAACGTCATATCCAACAAGAAATCAACTGGCCAGGCAATGTCACTGGGCCTGAAAATAACATTACTAATGACAATAATGCAGGCAAGGAGCTATTGGTTGATACAATCATGCAGATTCTTTTACGTATTACCAATTCTGACGACTCCAGACACCATGGGGAGATAAGGGTCTGTTATTAAGTGCTAATTAACACTGAGAATTCGTTGACACGGTACAGATAGTAAACAGAATACCCAATGGATTTACTATGAGTTTCTCAAGAGACTCAGCAGTTAAAATAAACTTATTTTATTGCACTTCTCCCACATCAGAGTTGGAATGTCAACATGTTTATGCGAGACAAAGACAGGAAGGATTCAAGGAGGAGTTGGATATTTTACAAGTGTTCTCAAAAAAAGGGAATAATCAAAGAATTAACACACAGAACTCAGTTTCAGACAATTTAAATGCAGAACCAAGAAAATAGCAAGTACAGAAAATTGTTGAAACTAAGATGGGGAAAAAGAAGCAGCAAAGGGCCACCAAACCTATAAGCAGCTTACCAGGATGCAGTCATTCAATTATTTATTTCTTCAGGTTACCAATTTTATATTGGCTTATATGTTTGCACATACAGGCACACGATTTCCAGAGTTCTGTGTTTTGGTTTGGGTTATTTTTGGCCATTATAGAGTCTCACTCATCAGAAGAAAATTACTCTTGTGGAGAAGAGCAACACAAGGGGGCCTAGAGGAGAACAGCATCCTACGACAAACTGTATTTATATTATAGGGCTAGAGAAATGGAAGGTGTTGATGGCTGGAAGGTGTTGACAGGACCAGAGGCAACGTGCACAAAGTGAAACACAGGAGGTTCCCACTGAACATCAGGAAAGGCTTTTTTACTGTGAGGGTGACTGCGCGCTGGCACAGGTTGCCCAGGGACGTTGAGGAATCTTGTTCCTTGGGGACACTCAAAAGCCGTCTGGGCATGGTCCTGGGCAACCAGCTCTGGGGGCCCTGCCTGAGCAGGGGGTTGGACCAGATGATCTCCAGAGCTCCCAGCTAACCTCAACCATGCTATGATGCGCTGGGTGCTGACATGATGCGAGGGATGGGTAAGGTCAACATCAGTTGGATAAATACCAGTGCAACATCACTGCTAGGAACCACAGTGAAGAAAAATGAAGTAAAAGATCATCTAGTTCCAACCACCCTGCCATGGGCAGGGACACCTTCCACTAGACCAGCTTGCTCAAAGCCACATCCAGCTTGGCCTTGAAGACCATGTCCCTAAGCACCACATCTGCGCGTCTCTTAAATCCCTCCAGGGATGGTGACTCAACCATCTCCCTGGGCAGCCCCCCTCCCAACGCCTGATAATCCTTTCCAAGAAGAGAAAGTTGTCCTAATATCCAATCTAACCCTCCCCTGGTGCTACTTGAGGTCATTTCCTCTTGTCCCATCGCCTGTCACTGGTGAGACAAGACCAACACCCACCTCTCTGCACCCTCCTTTCAGGTACTTGCAGAGAGCAATAAGGTCTCCCCTGAGCCTCCTCTTCTCCAGGCTGAACCCCCCCAGCTCCCTCAGCCGCTCCTCAGAGGAATTGTGCTCCAGACCCTTCCCCAGCTCCATTCTCTTCTCTGGACACACTCCAGCCCCTCAGTGTCTGTCTTGTAGTGAGGGACCCAAAAGTGAACCCAGGATTCAAGGGGCGGCCTCACCAGTGCCCAGTACAGGGGGACAAGCCCTGCCCTGGTCCTGCTGGCCACACTGTTCCTGATGCAGGCCAGGATGCAACTGGCCTTCTTGGCCACCTGGGCACACTGCTGGCTCATATTCAGCCGCTGTCAACCAACACCCCCCCATCCTCTTCCACCAGGCAGCTTTCCAGCCCCTCATCCCCAGGCCTGTAGCTCTGCAGGGGGGTGTTGTGGCCCCAGCGCAGGACCCGGCCCTTGGCCTGGTTGCACTTCACACAGTGGACTTGGCCCATGGATCCAGCCTGTCCAGATCCCTCTGTAGAGCCTTCCTGCCCTCAGGCAGATCAACACGCCCCCCCAACTTGGCGTCATCTGCAAACTTACTCGATCGCCTTGTCCAGGTCATTGATAAAGATACTAAACAGAACTGGCCCCAACACTGAGCCCTGAGGAACACCATGTGTGACCAGCTACCAACTGGATTTAATTCCGTTTACCATAAGTCTTCGAGCCCAGCCATCTTTTTTTTTTTTTTTTTCTTCTTTCCAGGGAACAGTGTGCCCATCCAATCCATGAGCAGCCAGTTTCTCCAGGAGAATGCTGTAGGAAACTGTGATATGCCTGGGAAATGGGCATCTCCTTTTTCTCTCCCTATGAGGAAAAGTTCTCACTCCTCATGCATTGCTCCCTTCCCTAAAAGCAGTGCTCATTCAACCGAATGCAACATTAATAACATGGCTTTCTCTCATTTTATTAAAATAGTGCTTCACAAAAGGGGATTGGTAATACTAGACTCATAAATAAAATAGAAACTACCTCCCAAACACAAACAAGAAACAAAATCCTCACACAGCAAAGGAATTCCTGATTATACTCAGCATATGAACCAATGAATGGAGAAGAAGCTAGAAACACAAAGACCCGAGATATGCCACAAGTTGCATGTCAAGAGTTTTTGTATGTTTAGATGACCTCATTCTGTGTTTTGTAGTATTACTATATTGTGTTTTGGTTTGCCAACTACTAAAGCAAATTGTTGGCAAGTTCACTATTTGCAGTATAATAAAAAAAGCCCTTTCCAGTCAAAGTACAAACTCATAAACGAGAACACAAATATACTTCAATTTGATTAACACAGTTTTACATGGAGGAACAAACTGGGATGACTCCTTATCCCACACCTCATTATTAACATAGATAGTGCTCAGAGGAAGTTCAAGAGGCAGCAGCCTTTTCAATTAGTATGATTAAACCTCTATTAAGTCACATGGTGTTCAACTTTTAAAAAATAACGTAATTGCAATTCTGTCTCTATTAAATTGCTCAAAATGATAATGCTCTTTTCAAGTCTGTTCTGGTTTCACCTGTAAAAATGGGATTTCAGACCTATGAATTCTACTAGGCTTCTTTTCACTTAAAAAATACAGTTTGCAAAACCATCCTGGGCTCAGCACTGAAGTGACAGTGCATCACTTCGAGCAGCAGACCCAGCAGAGTCTATGTAGCAGCAGACCCAGCAGAGTCTACGTCTATCGGGATGTTGAGCGCAGTGTTCCACTGCTGCCTGTACCTTTAGAAATGCCCTCTGTGACAGCCAGGATGACTCTGGTGATGGATAATAGAGAGACTTATCTATATCCACTCTTAGAGTCTTAAAAATAGCTATCAGCGTCCCTCTCTCCTCCAAAATAAAAACTGCTCTCAGATCTCCATCGAGGAACTTTGTTAATAATGACATGTAAGCCAAAAAATAGAGTTGTCCCTAAACTGCCTACTCAGCAGTGTACCACCAGTTGTTAAGCTTCAGTTTCTTTTTGGTTTCTTCCCTGCCCCCCCCTCCCCAAACTGTCGTCATTTAGCCCCAGATGGAAACTAAGCCCCACACAGCCACTCATTCACTCTCTCCCATGTTGGGGTGAGGGACAGAATTGGAAGAGTAAAAGTGAGAAAAATTTACAGGTTGAGATAAAAACAGTTCAATGGGTAAAGCAAAAGCTGCATGTACAAAGCAAAACAAGAAGTTCATTTACCACTCCCCATCAGTAAGCAGGTGTTCAGCCATTCCCAGGAAAGCCAGGCTCAATCACGCGTAACAGTAACTTGGGGAGACAAATGGCACCACTCCAGACATCTTCCCCTTCCTTCTTCTTCCCCCAGCTTTATATGCTGAGCATGATGCTATATGGTGTGGGATATCCCTTGGGTCAGTTGGGGTCAGCTGTCCCAGCTGCGCCCCCTCCCAGCTTCTTCTGCACTCCCAGGCTACTCGCTGGCACAGTATGGGAAGCTAAAAAGTCCTTGACTTCTAAGCATCACTTAGCAACAACCGAAACACCACTGTGTTACCACATTATTCTCAGGCTAAATCCAAAACAGCACTATACCAGCTACTAGGAGGAAAACTAACTAGGTTCCAGCCATAACCAGGACAAAAAACAGATTTAAAATGTACAAAACTTATAACCACAGTTTCTGTCCCCTTTGTTGATTTTCATAATACTGTTTTCTAGCATGTGGGATAGGAAGAGTAATATATGGAATAGAGGACAGACAGAATTACAACCAGCCTTTCCTTCCTATACTCTGTTTTTCTACAAACAAATACCTGCTACAACCTTTTCACTTTCAACGGTAGTAACTGGTAATTACCTTCTTGTAGAAGCTGGAGAAGACTATCCAAGTTCACTACCACCAGTAGCTTATTACCAGGGGCAGAAAAACAACGGACAGAATAAAACAACGAAACATCCTTGTATTAAGCTTTAACTTCCTTAACTCAGCCGGCATTTCCATGCAACTGCCGCCCTGACCCTCAGCTTCTGCTGTTAGTGTCTCTGCGCTTCCTTCCACTTTGCTCTTGACACATACAGGGCCACCTAATTAAATCTATAAACTCTTATGTCTCAATGCATTTTTATGGCTTTTTTCTGTCAAACGGACAAGCTGCCGCCAACTGGCAATGACTTCATCCTTCTACACATATTCAGTCCCTGGTTAAAAACAAGCAAATGGCTACAGGCACGTGCCTGGCCAAGAGATGACAGTTCTTCACTGTGGCCTTTATCTTGTGTGTTAGCTCATTTGCCTGTCTCTTTAGACTCTTAACCTGGCAGAACAGAAATCACAGATTCTTACAACAGTACTCGGTCCAGTACAATGAGATCCCTCTGGTAACGGAAGCATTTGGGTACCATCATAACAAATATTTACAAAAGCAAGAACAGAGATTTATCTTGCTTCCTAAGCTGCAGTAGGAAGCATTAACATTTGGTTACCCCGGTTATCCCTCTGGTATATAATCTGCTGTAGTTAGCCAACGATACAGGTCAGTAAGTAACACCGTATTTTGGCAGGTATTCTAAAAATAGCAGCTACTGCTTCAGAGCTTTTATTTTTATTAGACACAGACCTGCAAAACCAGAAAAAGCTTCTACATTACCACACTACAAAAGGCATTCCCATTAGACTACTTAAAGGCAATAGATTCAAACAGCTTTAATTAACAAATGTTTAAATAATATAGGGTCTTTTCTTTTGTATCTGCCCAAATGCATATCTCGTACCACAAAATTAAAGACATAGTTCTTGTCTACCAAAGTCCTGCATGCCTTTCTGTGAGGGAAGCCATAGCCAGACAGCATCAACAACATACTCTCATTACCTGTTTCCACAGTGTTTTCTGTTTCTGCTGCCTCCAAACCATCCATACTGTCTTCATCCTCCACTGCGGTTTTTCCTCTACTCCGAGGTCTGCAAACATAAGAAGGGAAAACTCTTTTTAAACTGAAAGTACTTTCAAAATTCTGAAGTTTCCCATTTATCCAAGATTTAAATGATTTCATTTTGAGGGATGTCAGCACTAAATTACGTAACATTTGAGCTAACCCATTATTCGAGTCTTGTACAAGTCAGAGGTTTCCTCCCCTTTTTTCCTGTTCTAGGTAATGTTCTCAACAATGTACACCTGATTCACCAGTTTTTCTGATTATTCCTACAGGACAAATACAGTAACAAACTTTTACTGATCAAAAGATACAGTAGATCAGCACTGTTTTAAGACAGGAGCATCCTGTTTGTTCCACATGGGAGGCAGCTACAGATAAGAGAGAACACAATCCAAAATCTGGCCAGTAGTTACATACGCTATGAAATAGGTACTGATCCATCCAGAGCATCCTTGGAAGTGTTTTCTATAGAATAATAATGATGCTAAAGCAATTAAGTTGAAACACACATTATTTTCAGTGAAACAAATATTTTGACACATAAAATAAAATGTTATGAGAGATTACTAGATGTCATCACATTAAATAAGTCATCACGTGAGGACAGCACATCAAGACTAATACCTAGCAGATTTGTTTCAGTTTCAACCGAGGTCTGACAGAAAGCAGACAGGTTTGCACCACAAATTCCAGCCTTTTTTCCCTGCCTGGCTGTTCAGCAGCTAACGTGGTGGGCTGTTGAGAAGCCCAAGCATCCAGATTCCCAGCTGTTCAGCAGCCCATTTGAAAGGGAGCCAAGAGCTTGGCACCTCGCCTCCCAAATTTTCAGGCTACTTGGCGACCTGCCTGGCGTGCTGACGGAAAGCCTGGGAGACCCTGGGAGCTTCTGATTCCAAGTACACAAATTCTGAGCAGATTGGGGCATCTCAGCGGTTCCAACGTCCCCCAGCTCCCAGGCAACCATTCACCCAACCAGCATGCCTTGAATCCGGGTGGCACGCAGGCCAGCACACAGGCACCCCCCCGCCCCCCCAGCAAAACCGCTCCAGTTCCTCTTTCATGGAGGATTTTGAAAGGTTTGGGACTAGCTTTATCTTGGGGGGGAAAAGGTCGTTTGGGTTTTTTCTTTAAGTGATTAAATAATTCCAAATCCAGCATTTCTTTTTTTTTTTTTTTGTACAGTCTGTTACAATACTTAATCCAAACTATTTCCATAGAACTAGATCTCCTAAATCGGCTACAAAATAAACTCTATTGTGCAATGCCTTTGGTTCTCACGGATCAAAGAGGATAACGTGCACAGAACTGGAACTATCTTGTGAGTCTACATGTGTTGCTCGCCTGCTACAAGGGAAGGGACTGTCTCGGACTACCTAACAAGAAGGCCCCTTCAGATTGTGTTGGGACCAGCTCTGTCTCTGCGAAGGAGGAAAAGAAGAATTAAAATGAGGCTCTAACAATTTCAAAGCCTGAAAAACACCCACTCAACTTACAAAGGAGCTGGGGAGTAGAGGAGAGCGAGAAGAGATGAAGGACAGAAGGACTTTTCTTGGCATCCCTATCGAATTTGTTGAGGAAAATATCGAAAAACGTGGGCACAGCGGCAACCCGAGGGATACCAGGTTACCTCTCCCCCTGCCTGCTCATCCACAAGCAGTGCCAGCATACACGTAACACAAAATAAGGAATAGCCACCTTAGACCGGACAGAATGTTTCTCTCAGTAGCATCTGAGATTGTCACATGGATTTATTCCCATCCGTAATGAAGAGTAAGGAGCAGAGCAAATGGATCATCACACTCATTGGATAGAATACACTCTTCCAGCATGACTGAGTAACATCCTTCTAACCCTCCGAAAACCACTGCAGCTGGTAAGAAAAGAAGTGCACTGAAGTATCGCATTTCGTGTAGTCCTTCACAACGCCCCAGCACGTCAGCCAGCACTGAACGAAGGGCTGCGAATGCAGGTACACCAAAGCACTTCCCTCGGTGCAGGATGCTCAAAAGCTTTACAGAACACAACCAGCTAAGAACCGGGATTATTTCTAAATCCTATCCCAATTATTCTTCTACCAACTATCCGTCTGTAACGCAAAGTTACAAGTTTGTACTAAACCAGGATTAATTTGAAATCACCACAAAGGTAAATGATAATTCTGCTTTATTTTCAAGCACCCCGTGTCAGCACTCTCCAGCACAACCCAGCAGGTGAAGGTCGCTGGATAGCAGATGACAACTGTTTACATTCATTTAGCAATTCACATACAGCTTTAGATTTTCTATTGCTTATTATTCTTATACCTTTCATGTATAAACACCTAAGTATCTCACAAAGCCCTGTTAAGCATTTAGTTTAAACAAGAGCAGTATCCACTCCTTGAACTCCCTACCGTATTTTAGCAACCTATTTAACACTAAGGAAAATCAGAGGTTTCAATTAATTAAATATAATTGCTTCTTTTAGCAAAAGATATAACCACGTCTGGTCTGTTCTTGCCATTCCCCTCCCCCAAATATTTTACAAAAAGCCATGTGAGTTCTAAATAAAACTTAAGAAGTGGTGGGGAAAAAAAAAAAATAGTGGATTATACCATTAACTTATTTTTGCTACTTACATTCATTTCACAATCATCAGAAGAGATTTTATAGCCACAAATTTATGTTTGGCTTAGAGAAAAAAAAGTTCCATGTCACAAAACAGTGAAATATACACTGTCCTGACAACTACAATTTAGTGTTTCCACAGAAAATGCCATTTAAAAAGGCCATACAACATACCAAATCGTTGCAATTAACATTAGTAATAAGAATAGGTTGTTTAATGTTATTTTTATTAGGTTTATACATTTTAACAGTTTTATAGTTAAAGCTTTTGGCTGGTTGGCATAACACTAGAGTTTCCCACCGACAACCCTGTAACTCTTATTTTTCTATTTACTTATTCCACTCCCACTTAAATAAGGTGGGAAAAGCAACCTGTGCTCTGTTCTGCTCCTGGGATTTGACTTCTTCTGAAGTTCATCCTTCTGGAGGAGGATGTGAGAAGGCTGCTGGGGACAGACGGTGGTGGGGCCAGCTTTTGCTGCCTTAAAACAATTACAGGACAACAGCCCATGACTATTCCCCTTCGCTCCCACAGAGCCAGACAGTACCGAACCACAACTGCTACACTGAACATTGTAACCCCACTTCTGGTCTGTATCTCGAAGCTCAATCCCAAACTTTCTTAGTAGGAGGGGTAACTACATCATGCTTTTACGTATCGTTGCAGAAACCCCACCAGCTTGCAACGGCAGCAGTGCCGTACACAGATGAGCCCCATCTCCTACAGCTTACGCACCCAGAACGAATGTCCAGGCCGAGCCTGACCCATGCGGGCTCTACAAGAAGACAACAATAATGTCAGTCAGTCCAACAGGCCGTGGGCTTGGTACGCAGGCTAAACCGCTGCCAAGGTCCCTGCACTGGCTTTCACGCTTACTTTTTTCCTACAACGGAGTTCCATTTAGAAGGAAAAAACAAAAGCACATCTATTCATGTTGAAAAGAACAGATTCACTGAGAGAAATACAACTTCTTTAAGTCTTTAAAGCGCATTCCGCGTTTCACGAATCAAAGTCAACGAAAGACAAAACAACACTTTCTTATATATACACAGGACTCCAGTTGAATATAATTACTGTCCGCAATAATTTTACTCATATTTGCATAAAATGGAGTCATTTATCCTTTGTGACCTACTCCTAAATCCGTTATCGGTTAGCTTTCTTAGCTAATGCCTTTCATTAATCTCCATCTTTAAATACACAAAATAAACAAAAACCCCGTAATTCTTCTCTGGGTAAGCACCTCATTAAATTTAGCCCACAGGAAGAAGAGCCCACCAAACCCTTCTGCAGGGCTCAACAGAGCATTAGGTACTCCCTCTGCACGGAGGGAGAGCCTTGCCGAGGGGGTCTCAAAGCCTTGCCCACTCCCTAACACAAAGATCCCCAGGCACCTGAGTGGCTTCTGCTGAACTGCAGGGAAAGCAGCACAGATGCACAATCCTGGGAGAAAATGGAAAGTGTCTTACTCACCTGCCAGTAATCAGATACCACTTCTTTTAGTCTTTTTCTTTTTGTTCTGGTTGGGTTTTTTTGTTTTAATGCATGACAATTTTGCACATTTGGATATTTTGTTCTTTTTTTTTTTAAAGGTGACAGCAACAGCACTGTAACCTTACAAGTACAATACAGTTCAAAGGCACATCTTGGATCTTACTCCCTCTTTCCAAACAGGGTGATCTTTAATGAGGCCATGGGCCAGCATCTCCCGGAACCACGTGAAATAACTGACAAAGCTACAATCCTCAGATGCCTGTCACTGCCAGGCTCCTAGTTTATGATTACCCAGGCGTTACTGCCAGGCACCAGTTTCTGCAAGTTCTCTGTAAGCTGCTACCAACAAAATCAGGTGACAATTTATTCAGACCATCCATGGAACCTAGTCCAGAGCACTTTATTTCACAGTCTTATGAAAATGTGTTCCTACAGACCACTCCAGAGTTTCCACTCTCTCTCAAATGCCAAATCCAGAGGATTTCAGAGGAGACGCTACCTTCCTTCCTATGCTTTGCAAAGTGCTAAGTACAATGATGGTACTAAACATATAAAACAGGGCCAATAACCTTAAAAAGTGGTGTAACATCTGGGATCCAGCAACATCCTAAACCAGCACAGATGTCTTGTTAAATGAACATCTGCCCACAGCCTTCCCCGGAAGATGATACAGGAATGATTTATAAAAATGTCCAATTAGTGCTGCCGTCAGCATGGCTAGTAATGAATTAATGTTCACACAACGGTTTCACCAGTGAAAGCTGTTACAGCCTTTTCAAGAATCTTTTTAACAGGTACGCGAAAGCACGTTGTCCCACTGTTTCTGAACCGTAAGTGCCGAGTACAACTGTAGAAGTTTAACTGTGCGTAAGCGTAAGCTGGAGCACCTAAGGTTCAGCTAGCAGCCCCATGCGAAGGGAACCGCAGCACGCAAGCAAGAATCAATTAATGGAAATATCTACAAGGAAAGGGTTTCCCCCTCCCCCACGAACGCTACTTTTCAATGTAGTCTCTATTACTTGTAAGAGTTGAGAAAATTCTACATCCAAGTCTGGATAAAATGAACAACACTGCTCTGGAAGAAAAGAGGATGCCAGCTAACTATAATTCATTTCAGTAGCTCTAAACACTAACAAGCCTAAAGTAGGAAACTCACTATCAGAATGACTCTGGCTTCAAACTGATTCCTGTTTAAACGATTCTGAAGAAAGTACATTAGATATGTGATAAATAGATATATCAAAGGCAGAAAGACCCTGATGTATGGAAAACAACAGAAGGATAACAAGTGATGGGTAAGGTGACCTTTTAGTAACAGAGAGAAGTGAAATACTGTAGGAAACCTTTGTCTACCATCTACAGAAACAGTCTTCGTACAATCTCATTATACAACTTGCTCAACCTTCAGTTTCATTATTAAAAGATCTCAAAAATGCACCCAATATTGCCTATTAGCCTCCTGGTACCAACAAAGAAAAGTGCCTATCTTACTATTTCTAATTTATAAAGCCTAATAATATTTTCATAAATAACTACAAAGAGAAGTGACCCAGCATATGTTAAAAACCAAAACTCAGCAACTTTCCACCTTACTTACATCTCCTTTAAGCAGTAACATTCTAAAAGACATTATTCATTCGCTCAGTGTCACTCATTCACTCAGGCACTCATGCTCAGAGCTGAAACTTTTCTTCACATCTGTACTTTATACAGTTACCTCTGAGAGACCCAAACACCTGAAAAAAAGAAATATTACAGCCTTTGAGATCAGGGATGTTGGAGGAAAAGCACTAAAAGAACTTAGACTCCGCTGGACGATTCGGATCTCAGCTTTTCCAGTAGTCGCCTGTGAAAGGGAGTATCTTTTTGTCAAAGATTTCCTACACTACCCAAAGAAATGCAAATAGGAGTCTTCTAAAGATTATTTGTATTGAATGTCATAGATGCATCTTTGCTTTCATTCTGGAGTACAGTCACTCTTGACAAAAAGTAAGCTAATACAAAGGAAACTTACTGATGAATGCAAAGCTCCTGAGGAAAAAAGGCTGTCCCAAAACAGGTTTTGAGGAAAATACCGCTGACAAAATGAATGTGCATTGCACAGTTCTAACCACAATTTAAAGGTCATATGAATTAGTACTTCTACTTAAATGTGAAGTCTGGGTTATCTGTATTTTCAACATCAACTGCTCTTGCATAGTTACATGTACTATGTGGGCTCTCAAGCCAATACTGGAGCAAAATTACTTTCCACGGGATACTGAGAAAAGGCATTAGATGTCCTGCCAGTAGGCACTCATCAGAACTGTCTACCCGAATCAAAGAGGCATAATTACTGTAACAGAAATGTCATCTCACAGTTGGAAAATCTTCATCTCAACTCAATTTTGCAGAAGGCCACCAGATCCAGGAGCCTGAAGCTATACTCTCTTGGGTGACAAGGCTGGTCTGGCCACAGTGACTGTCCTCAGCATTTTCTCTGCTCTTCCCCGAAGTTAGAGTTGTTCAGTTTCAGCCTGGAACTGCTCTTTTAAGAGATAAAGCAGATGAAGGCTATCCTAGCTGAAACTGAGCCTTATTAATAAGACCATGAAATCATCTTCCCAACTTGTTACCTGTCTGGGAACATCCTCAGGGGGTTGGCAAGAGAGACAGAGGGTCACTGCAGTCAAGGACCAATCTAGGAGGATTCATTATCAGTAACAGTCACAGGTACATAAAATAATATGCTTTTCACTAGCCCACAGATTCGCCACTCTGCTACAGCCAGTTACAGACTGAAATATCAAGGCGAGGGCTACTACACTGCAGTGGACTTCTGCATAGCTTTCTGTGACAGCATCACACAAGAAAATCCAAGTTTGATGGTAGAAGCGTGAAGCAAAGTTGCCTGACCAACACGGATGGACTGCTCAGGTTTGGAGACATTCTGAATAACAGGGTGAGACGGCCTAAAGAAGGCTTTCAGATCCTTCAGCTTTCACGGTTTAGACATCTATAAATTCCATAAGCAAAAATCACTTCTAGTCAAGTATCTGTCACGGTAACTCAGGAATATACAACATCAAAAGCTGCTACAGGTGCTAACTTCTCAAGAGCTGCCCCCCGCACTGACAGGCAGGCTCATCGTCTGACCTGCAGTGTCCAGTTTCAGTTCTGGGACACAAAACACATGACACACAGACCTTAACCATTACACACATTTCAGAAATAATCATATTACAAGAAAATTTCTGATGGAATCACAAACTTCCTACAGATGTATTTGCAGTTCTGCACAAGCACAGTTGTTACCAATGCACTTAGCCGCAGCCAGTCGAAATGGTGCAAAGCAACACACCAGAATTTCAGCACTCATGCTTTTGGAAACCTTTTCTGCAACCAAACCAGACAAATCTTTGGGAACACCAGCAGCTACAAGCAGGGCCATCTGCATGTTTCCAACCCCAGCTAGTTCTGCGGATCTATCTGGCTCCAGATCTGGTAATGGCTGGATTCTTATGATTCTTCAGGACAGCTCTTCACATGAAGCTCTTTGCTGAGCATCGCTTATCAAGATGAATTTGCAAAACCATGCTTATCAAGACCACGGAATGCTTTCACGTGTTCTGTTTTTATAGGCAAGGAGAGAATGAAATGGCAACACTAACAGTTGAGACACCACTGGCATTGTCAAAACACCGACCTCACCTTTGCAAGAGTTTCACACGTGCACCTGCACCATCAAACACCACACCTGTCCACACTTCTCCTTCCTTTAAGTAAACAAAACTGCATCAGAATACGCTACTATATCAAACACTGTTTTTTCACTTGCATCAGAACACAAGATTTGTTTCTCCATGACGACGGCTATAGCAAGTTTTAACTCCTCCAATCTTTTGACAGCCGTGATACCTAAAATTTTTTTCCCACCACAGGACCAAGCTCTTGGCCTTTTTAAGAATTAAAAATTACCCAGGTACTTGCTCCTTCATAGGTCGCAGGGCCTGCCTGCTACTCGCTTCTGAATAAAGGTGGCAATACAACGGTTCTCATGTCTGGTGATTTCAAGATCCTGTACATAAAATTCAGCGGATCTGAGTCATCATGCATGAGAAACAGCTGCCAAGTACTTGGAACTTGGTGGAAGTTTTGGTCCCTGTGAACAGATTTTTGTAATTTTAGCACCATTAATTAAGAGTCATTTTCAAAGATTTCCTTTTGAGACTTTGCAGTCTGCCACAGTAAGTAACTTTGAGTCTTACCACACTAAGATTGTGAAGATTCTTTGAAAATGTGTTCATCTGCTTATGTTAAATATTCTCACTGGGCAGGTTAAGTGCAGGTGCAGGCTGTCCTGCCTGTGCTAATACCTAGCCACAGGCGTTACGGGTATACAAACAACCCAATGTTTTAGTACTGGAGTTTTCACTCAAAAACCTGGGTTTGTACACAGCAAGTGCAGTCTGCATACGACAGTCATGAAAAGCTCAAAGCATTGCTTTTATTCATTGTTAATTCAGTTAGGATAACCAAAAAACAATGTGAATATTCAACTGTTACCTATTATATCATAGAATCATAGAATCACAGAATGGTTTGGGTTGGAAGGGACCTTAAAGATCATCTAGTTCCAACCCCCCCGACACCTTCCACCAGACCAGGTTGCTCAGAGCCTCATCCAGCCTGGATCCATTTAAGAGAAATTAAATCCTGCTCGCAAAACACTGTTTTGAGAGGTTTCCAGATCTTGCATCTATGAAAATGCATCAGTCAACTTGGAACACCTCATGTTTTCTCATCAAGTAAAGCTCAGCATCTTCTGACTCAAGTCAGCTTTACTCATGTCTTTCAGCCTAGCAGCAAACACAAGTGTTCCTGTAGATTACACGGAAAATAACCCCATCTGTTCTTACTCTTTTGAAACATTTCTGATCCCACCAATATCCAGCTGTCTGTCCCTAAGATGGGTGCTACAGGATTCCCTGAGAAAGGCACCCGTCCCCCCATGTCACCTGTGCTGCTGTTTACAAACGGCGACAAAAGGCCTATGACAACAGTACCGATGTGCCTATTGCCCTCCCCAACATGAATGTAAGCTTCAACTGGGAGGATCAGGACACAAAAGGAATGGCAGTACCCAAAGTGATAGAAATAACCTGCTTTTATGCAAGATGCTGACCTACAACACATTAGGTAGAATTTTCATAGCAATACGCAAATTAATTGATGGCATGTCAGAAGCAGTTCTTCCATGTTAACTACAGTTTGTCACTACCAATCTAAAATGGATTTAGACAAGAAAAAACACACAACAGAAATTAATGTCATATCACCACATATCTTTTCCATCTGTTAGCACCCGTAGTGCTCCTTATAAAGAAAGGCATTTTTATTTCAGATAATGTCAACAAGTATTACGAGATATTTTTCTTTCAAACTACTAAACCTAGGAAAGCCAAAGGGAAAAACACAAGATCTGCTTGCTAATTAAAAACCCATTAAAACTTATTCAGAAGGCTTAGAAAGCCTCAGAAGAATAAAAACAGACCTGAAAAGAAAATGGGCAATGTAATCAGATGGGTGTCAGTGTAGATTTATAATTCACATGAATTGCTTTTCTCTTACCAAGATTGTTTTCAAACTAGAAGTAAATCCTAAAAAGCCAAATCACGGAAACTATTTTTATACCAGAGTAAATAAAACTCTGGAAACACTATTGTGAAATATAAACAACAATACAAGTAGCATAACAAGCAACACTCCGAAGCACAGTCACAACTAATACAAGTCTTCAAACACGTTTAAAAGCTTCCGTATAAACAGACATGTCGATCTCTAGGGGCATGGATGCTGCAGAAATGCTGCTAAACAAAACTGTCCAAGACTTTTTTTCCACTCTGAAGAGGATTCTTCCAACCTGGAGACACGAATTTGCCTTCTGACAATTACAGATAGGTTACAAATAGCCCCAAATAACTGTAATAGAAAACGTCTAATCTTCTGGTCAAGGGACTGTTAAATTATCATCTTTATTTGGGACCATGATCACTGCTGTACACTAATGTTCTCAAAATACCACTTCTTTTTGTTTGAGACCACTAAAACCATACCAAGCTACTTTTGCCAGTTTTTCTCCATGCAAGTCTTCTGTCCATTAAGATTAAATACATACATTCACCATATTTTTTTTTAAAACTGTTATCCCTCATTTAATATGCCCTTAAAGAAAAACCTGAAAGAAGTGAATAAACAGATAGGTTTTCCAGCACTGGATGCAAGACATGTTCTACTCCCTGATGATCTCCTTCCCACCCACTCCCCCCTCCCAGCATGAGATGAGATCAGGCTGTGACAGAAGTGCTACCAAAAGAATGATCTATTGCTCAGCCTACGTCATATGATACAGGTCAGCGTTATAAACAAAATTGTATCTGTGTCACACGATAGGGACACGTACCCAGCGACCCTTGTTACAGCAACTACTACAATGGAAGTCATCCAAGGGAACCAACTGATACCTCCAGGTCAAGTTCCTTTGAGGCCATCATCCAAGGACAGACAAGCAGTAAGCTTACTCTATTTACTGCCCTGCAAGTTGCAAAAGGTCCTCAAGTTCTGCAACGCCTCTCCAGTTCCACAGATATTCTCAGTTTAAACACGCAAGGAAGTGTGTTTGTAAGGTAACAATAAATTTATACCCAACAAAACACAGCTAATTTTCATGCAGTTATCCCACTTCATTACTTGGAGGTCCACGAACACTGGAAGCAGCAAGGGAGAAGAGCAGGGATAGGAACAAGTTGCTAGAGAACCAGGAGAGGGAATGAAGCGAGTGAAGCTTTGGCTAGAGACAGTGCAAGTGATGCTGTCTACAAGGATTTGGAAATTACAATCTGTACTCACTTTATAACTTTTTCCAGAAGCCACCAGAAAAACAAGTAGCAAAGACAATCAGAAATTATACTGAAGCTGATTTATAATGGAACTATTTGTATATTTACCTAATCTTTTCTGAGCATAGACCTTCTGGAATGACAGCTTCTTAGATATTTATACTTTTATTTCAGCTTGCTTTTTACATATACACATATGCTTCTAATTAACATTTACAGCATGAAAACTCAGTTCTACTCACCACACCACATAGTCTCAAAAATTATCTTAATCAAACCTTTCAGAAGTACTTTCAGGTGTCAAAAGCTGGCAGAGCAGCTCTGTAACAGCTATACTTAAAACGACTTGTGAAGGCAACACTGCCAAGGGAAGCACATACAGCTAAGTGGAACTTAAAGAAGCCCGAAGACTACTCAGATCTACCCCAGTACTGTCTTGGTATCACGACAGGACAGAGCAGGGGCTGGTTCACAGTTTGGAGACACAAATTTCAGCAGTAAAACTGTTAATTTTTGTTATGGTAGGTAGTACATCTGCATAATTTTTTGGGGGGGGCTGTAATTTTGCACACTGAAATTCCTCCTTGAAGTACCTGAAACCCTTCATGATGACAGAATAATTACAAATGAGGTATATACTGTGTCCTCAGAATCTTAGAAACCATTTGTACTTTGCTATCAATGTATCAAAGGTTCCATATGAAAAGAACCTTGGATGGCCAAGATGTTCAACATTTAATACACCATCCATGAAGAACCTGAAGAGAGTGCTATCAAAACAGAAGTCTGACTGCTCACAGACTGGCTGGATACAATGCCAGAATCATTATCCACGTGACTAATATCCATAAACATCACTCCATAACTGTAACTGACTGACGCCCATCTTTCAGGAAGGCACTCACTTTGCCATACCCTGTGTCGTTTGTTCCTCCTTACGAATCCGGGCTCATTTCATTATGTGAATTTCTCTGGTTTCATTTTTCAGCAGTTGGCTCTTGTACATTCTCCTGCTATGTTAGGGAACCCTGAAGAACTCTGTATTTTCTCTGCTGAAGATATTATCCACTGTAATCAAGCTACTACTTAGTTTCAGGGTTTGGATTCCCCACCCTCCCATGACCTAACAGCCTGCACACCTTTACCTTTCTCACCAAGGGAAGTTTCTCCCACTTCCTACCATCTTCATGTCTTTTTACCAACATTTCAGTCTTCCAGTTGTGGGCACCCGAATCATTAAAACAGCAGCAGCCAATCTCACAATCTCTGCAATAAACACAGCTTCAGAACACAGCCACAAACAGCCCCCACACTAAATCTCTCCCCAGAAACGCCCCTTTCCAGACTGCAGACCCCTCCTGGTCTGCAGTCCTCCTGACCCCACTTCTACCTAGTGACAACATCCCTCTCCTTATTCAGAAGAGCATTTTGTTTAACCGTGCTTAATACATTCCCTACGCACATCCACAACATTCCATATGGAGATTTCACCAGCAGTAATTGTTGTGAATACTGACCAATACAAGACTTTCTTGCTGGAGGGCCACCCAAAAATCCCAAAGGAAGGCAACAACAGCTCCCAAAGGCAACGGTGTGCTTTGTCAGACAGCTCTTAACCCAATTACTGTAGGTTTTATTCCACGGAATAACTGAAATAAATAGTTTTAATCAGAATATAAAACACTTTTAGGCCCAGCACCTTTTAAAGAAATCCATTTACATTACAACTTCACAGAAAACCATACATAACTACGCATAACTATGACATCAGGTGACCCAAAATCTACATCAAAGGCAACTTTTAATACTTGCACAGTAGGTAAAAGATAGGATGAAAAGAAAGGGAAGCAATAAGAAAAAAAAAAACCCAACACCAAACCTAAGTTCCTGCCTCTGAAGAATGCAGTAGGTGTATTTATTTCCAAAATAAAAAGTTAGAAGCCATTAATTCTCCACGCCTCTCCATTTTTGCATATTTAACCGTCAAGGCATGTACTACAGCCATCTCGACTGCAAGGGGCTTGCTCTCTCAAAAAGTTGTGCCTTTTACATCCTCTGGATTTCAGTGGGAACCATGGGATTTCACTGTCGCACAGAAGTGAGCAGCATGTATTTCAATATACTCTGTAGCGTAATAAAACATTCTCTTGAAATTATGAGGTCTAAAAAACAATGACTTTATTGCTTCTTACAACTTTTTCACTGTAAAATTCAACTCCAAGGTAGTAATTGGCAGGGACAAAATTATGTAGCAATTAGGGCATGACAGCAAAAGCAAACAAGAACTGAAAATGGGTTCGACACTTCTGGTAACAAGCAGGTAATTATCACAGCAGCTTGAAAGGGGCATAATCAACCAAACTGACATCATCCCTCCCACATAATAAAATGTGAAATCCCTTTACGTGCAGTGTAGCTCTTACGCACAGCTGGTAAATGCTGCTGGTCTAGCCTCAATGTCTGTGTCTGCAGAGCAGCTGAGGTTACATTCGGGACAGTGCAAGAGTGGATAATTTTATTTATTTATTTAGAATGATGATAACTATGTTTTCATCCACTGTGGACTACAGCGATTATTTCTACAGAATGGTATTTTATGAAAATGCCTTCTCTTCTCCCAGTTTAACTTTGTTTTCAAACTTCCTAGAATACAGAAAAAAATCTCTGCCTAAAAGGCATAGTTACCATTACACCTCCTCCTACAAGATAAAATAGGTTTAATATTTTTAAAACTAGAAAGTTGCTAGTTTTGCATATACTCATCTCTTAACTACTAGATTTCACAAACAACACTTTCTTTCGCCCATGACACATTTTATTGGAACGTAGGTGTGAGCAGTAACTGCTGTCTCAAAGCAGCACTCTCCTGTGGACATGCCTGTTGTTCCTATCAACACAAAGTCTACCTGTGTAATAAACGGTCACGCATGTCTCTTCATAACCTATCTGAGGTAACTAAAACCATTCATTTATATGCTGCCCCCTTGCAGCATTAGTTTATTGCAAGGTTCTCGCTCCCACCAGTGCAGTGCTTGGAAAACCCATCAGGTCCGACCGACGTAGTAGCGGTCGTTTTATCTGTTAGGGGAGGTTAGGGGGAACCTCCTTCTCCTTCTGTATTTTGTATATTCCTCAGCCCTGTTTTCTCTCTGTTTTTTCTCCCTCCTTGTGTTGACAAATCCATTTACCTCCATACTGTCTGTCAATACCATTAGCTGGCTGCTTCTGCCTTCTTCCAGCTCATTAACAGCAGCAAGGCCGAACCCAACACTAATCCCCAGCGCCTGCTGTTAACTACTTCTACCCAGCCCCGGTCTCTCAGGTGGGTTTCATTCCTTCTTTCTTGGATACAAGCGATTTCAAACACACTGGAATTGCAGTTCAATTTCTATTGATTTTTCAAGCGAGATTTCCACAAAACATTTACAGAGTACCTGTAACTATCAGTTTTTAAACTGTGCTGCAACTACCATAAGTAAAATATATGAATTATTAACACTTCTCATCTTTAAAAGCTCCGCAGTAACACATCACAGCATGAATTCTTTAGACACCTGTTATCTTGAGCAATCTATTTTTTTACCTGTTTGGGGTTTTTTTTGTTATCTTGAGCAATTAATTTTTGCATGAAATTCTCACAAAGATAACCCAAAGCTGGGTTCCTGGATCTCAACATTTCAAAAGTACTAAGGTAATTTTGAATAAAGTTAACCATTTCAAAGTTTAGATTTGAAGAGTGTGTAGCCTAAGCATGGCATACCTTGACTTGTGGAAGGTTTAGATTACTGGCAAGTGAAACAGATGTAGGCACAAGAGGAGTTATTTGATTGCTGACTATATGTTACTGACACGATAAAGATGCTAATACTATACCAAATCTTGCCTTTTTCCTGCATATTGGGAGCATTTAAAATCTTAGATTACTTACAAAGGTTAAGACGTACAAGATGTAAAATTTTATCATGAATCCTGTTAATTAGAAAAAAAGAGATAAAAGCACAGGTTCACCAATGTAAAACTACACCATAGAAAGCAAAAGGAAACACTGGCCTGGAAGCTAAAAAAAAAAAAAGTGGAAAAAACCCCCCCC
>NW_010237587.1:0-16047 GCF_000690775.1 Eurypyga helias | reverse complement strand
CTTTCCCTTGAGCACATTGTTTCTGTGAACACCATCATTCCACTGTGAGAATCTACAAACAAAAAATACAGCTTTACACCTAACCCTTCCAAAAGCCAGCATGGCTCAAAGCAAAACTAAGGGGGCTTGGCCCACGGTCAGATATTCACCTGGAGTAAGACGTAAGCGGCACGCACCCTTTCCCAACGGGGGCTGTACTGTCACAAGCGAGCTGGCAGCCGGGTTCTCCACGCAGGCATGCTAGCAGTCGCACTGGCAGAGGAACGGGGCTGAGCAGCTGCAATAAAAGGCGACTGCCTAAGTCACTACTGCCAGCAGAACAGATCTCTGGAACCATGGCCTTAAATGCCCTGTAAATATAGAGCTAACTAGAAAGTTTCCATCGTTAACAACACATGGGTAAGGAAATTACCAGGGAACAGCTCCTCAGAAGCGATGAGGTGGGAAACCTTCAATAACCTTCTCCGCCTTTTCTTCTCCATGTGTCATTGTTCTGTTTCAATGACAGATTACACTAAAAATACCTTTTCACTGCAAACTTAAGAAAGTTATAATGGTATCCAGGCTCTGCAGCATTCGGCATATCAGAAAATGGATAATCTAAGGTACTTCAGAGAAAATCTAAGATACCCAGAAATTCCAGGTGCCAGTGTTCTGTTCTACAAGCTGCAAAACAAGCACATAAAGTAATCTTTCAGATGAATACTGTTTTTCTTCTCTGTATCTGGATCCTACATTAAAGGTAACAAGGTTGGTTCCGTGTACCCAAGGGAAACTTTCCGAGCAGCTGGAAATAATGTTTCGTTGGAGGGAGTACAGCATTTTGAGGTAGAGCTCCTCCCAGTAAGAGCTCTGAGAGGATGCCAGGTACACATAAAATTAATAGTAACACCAAAATTTCACCTTCTCCAGATACATGCACACCCCAACACCTTATTTTCTCATATCCAAATTATGGCCCCATTTGCAGATACGCTGAGGGTTTACCTCTTCCAAAAATGAACCCAAAAAGTTGAGGTTTAGCTTCCCTTGGAAAAAAACCAACAAACAAAAAACCGCACCACACTAGGGCTTCAGTCTCACTCGGCACACCCCATATTGGCACAATCCAACATTTAATGTATTGCAGAGTGACACTAGGGTGGTAACACACAGCCTAAGAACTTCAACTTAATGAGAAAAAAAAACAGAAAAAGTGTGCGACAATTACAAATCGTTCTTAGCAATGCCGCCAAACTAATTCTAAGCTTAAATAAAAACCACCACCAAATATCAATTTTGTTAGGTAAATAAATTTCCAGTGTTTCACCTCCAAAGCCAATGAATTAACTGTTTAACCTTAGGCACGTACAGGAAAATAAAAACACCTGAGTCCGGGAGTGACTCAAAACGATCACACTTGTCTGGCCATGCTGAAAAATTAACCTAGGTACTTTTTCAAGGGCTGCCCTTCGGTCTTTAACACCTTCTGTAATCAGCATCATTCAGAGAATTTGGATTAAAAGCCTATACAGTTCTAAATGTTTATGAAAACTTTCTTATTTTCCCCTGAATGAAAAACTACAAGATCTAAACACTTCCTTCATTAATTCTTCTTTTGAAGAATTCTGGTGGGTTTTATTTTCAAGTTTCCTTGGCCATAAACTTCATATTCAGGTTCATTCAAAAGAAATCACAAAAATTAAAAAAGTAGTACCTAATGAATACAGATACATGCTCACTGCTACGAGGCATGAAAGAAGCCATCAATGGTTTTGATTTTTTCACTTAATTACAGCACACTTTAGAAAACATACTGCTGAAGAATGAAGGGGGAAGAGAAACCCTGCGAGATTTCATACGTTCCTAAAAGTCTCAGATAAAAAAAAAAGTTTGTTACTCTATTTCACCAGCTGCAAAACTCAATCTCTCCTGCCTTGCCCACACTTGAACATTCTACGAACCAGGTTTCACATCATTTAGAAAAGTCATGGGCAAAATACAATGCTGGTCTGATACGTTAGTCATGAACATCTGAAATGCTAAGAAAGGTTTCTACTGGGTTTTATCAAGCAGTTGCTCGGAGCGAGACTAGCAATGACTGATGTTCTTAACACAAGTAAGAAAACACTTTAATTTTATAAGATATTCCTTTCTTAGGAGACAATACCGAAGCCAACCAGCTCTTCTACATGATAACTGTATCAAAAGAAAGTGTACTTGCATTAAGTGCAACTCAGATAAGCAGTTACTATGGATTTACAAGGATCCTGTTTCAATAAAGCAAAATGAGTTCCAGTGTTCTCCTACAACCAGATTTTTAATACTCACATTAAAGCTAAGGAAAACAGTCAAGCTCCTATTACGCACTTTTAAAAACATATTTATAAAAGGAATATGTCTGAAGCCACATCTTAAAAAAATGAACAGCCAGCAAACTACTCAGAAATTTTCATCCTATTATTCAGAAAGATCTAAGAATACCAAAATATTTTTAAAACAATAATAGAAAGTCAAGTTTCAAGCCACATTAGAAAACCCTCCCCCCTAAAGCTTCCAGTTATTGCAATACTTCTTAAGGCAGAGTTTCAGGACAAAAACATACTTTTTTTGTGCGGCAGAGACATACAAAAGGATTCTTTGGGATGCCAAACACTTTCAGAACTCCCCAGCGATGACTCACCCTGTTATGTATACAAAGCTTTCATTAAAAAATAAAGACAGTTGGCATCATTACAGATCCTCAGTTAGCAATCTTCAACTTACTGTTATTTCTCGCACAAAGTATTCTAAACACACTGCTATAAAGTATTCGGGTATGCTAATCCTAGGGAAGAAAACGTGTAACTTCACTTGAATGGCCTTTCTTACACAAAGAGCTTCTACTCTGGTTCACAAAGTGCTCCAAGATGGCCTCGAATACCATTTGTAGCTAGACAGAAATTCTTTGTTGCTCCACATCAGCTCCTTGCCAGTTGTGCTGATCAACTATTTTGCCAAAACAAGAAAATTTAAGTTGTTCAAAACCAGTCTTGATGAGTGTAACAAAAAGAATCCCTTTTAAAATAAAAAAAAACCCACACCAAAAAAGGGTAGGGGGAGGGTGTGCGTGGAAGTTTAACTGCTCCAGAGAACTCTGAAAGCACTCCTTCCGGCTGTCTCTTCAGAAGCATCATCTGAATACCCCAAAAATGGATTTATCTATCTGATCTGTTGCACTTCAACAAAATCACAACAAACTAAAAACTGACAGAGAGGTGCAGATAATTGCAATGAACTGTATTACTATACTGACAAGTATTTGCCAGTAAGGCAGCTTGCTTTTTTTAGCTATGACTTCTTTGAAACGTGGTGTTGGTTTTTTTAATTGGCTGCTGTTTGCTTTACTTATGCACATGAATGTTTGCAAGATGTACTAGAAACCAGAAGCTTCCCACGTACAGTACAAGCATCCTGCACTTTGCTCCATCAAGTGTTGGATCTGGTCCTTCCAGACCAAGCTTCCAAGGCCAGAGGATCGGGTTTTTTCACGCCTGTTCACCTTCTCCCTGCAGGCAGAAGGCAGCCACGCACAAACCCAGGTAAGGGCAGCTGTGGAGCTCCAAGTCAAGCAAAGATTTACCTTCTGAAACTCATCTCCACATTCACTTCCCACAGGCTGCTAGTCTGGAGTCACCAACCCACCCACACCATCGTCTGGCCAAATTCAAACGAACATGCAAGATACAAATTATTTCCTTATTTCCAACCCCTCCAGCCACTCACTTCTCTAATAATTCCGTTCCCAGCGTTGTTCCTTTTCTAAATACGGCCACACACGCATAAGGAGCGAGCCTTGGTGCCAGCAATGCAATTTCTCTTTCCCACTGGGGACACACTTTCCAGCATCTCAGATGTTTTCAGAACAGACCCCTCCCCCACCACTGCCACATATACATTTTATTTCTTATAAACGCCTCTTACCCACAGTAGTTACAAGTGCCAAATCATCCGATTTGACAGTGTGTCAAAAAAAAAAAAAAAGACAGATCTAAGAACTTACATAGCATTCTGTATCCCTTTTTCTTCTGCAACATGTTGATTTGGAAATAAAACTCTCCATGTGCCCAAATTCCAACAAGCAGAAGAAGTCAGCTGTCCCCCTCCAGTCAGTTACGCTGATCACGGGACTTGATCAACTCTACCATGTTTCCAGTAAGTTTATGCTTTCCACAGGCACTGTCAAGGCTACGTGATCAAAGATACAGATTAGATTTGTGGATCCGTGCTATGAGTCTTTGAGCTTGAAGCATATTCATTTCCATGTTTCACAAAAAATAAACCTAAAAAACAGCCCTGTTTTTTCTACTCCCAGACAAGATAAGGCACCTTGTCCTAGAAAGCATAACTAAATCCTTTTGATTTTTTTAATTTAGCCCTAAGTTTTTGTTATTTTCTCATTACTTATGTACTACCACAGGTGGTCATGGCAAATTACCAACATAATTTACACTGCTTCTCTATCTGCAAGACTAGCTTATTAATTAATTAAAAAAAAAAAACAAAGGCACATTTTCAGTAGTTAAAAAGCAGAGGTACAGGAGAGCAAGACACACCACCCAGTCAACAACAGGAGCTTCATATTTCACTTTTGTCTTTAGAAGACGATGTTTTAAATGCAAGCAGACAGCATTTTCATTTACTCACATTTAACCATCAGTTGATATAAGAGGAGAGATGATTAACGGAAAGCCCGCTGCATGCAGCGCATCTTCAGCAGAGGTTTGAGTGAGGCTGGGGCTTGGGGTGGTGAAAAAATCAACCTCACAAACAAGAGAGATGGTTCAAAACAGACAGCACAAACATAATGGAGGGTCCAGCACAAAACATGGGCTTGGCTCCATCTACCAAACAAAGGGGATACTTTAATCATGTTCTAATGAGGGTTTGCACATGACCTGGTCCATTAGATACTGAAATGCTGCTGCAGTTACCACACGGGCACCTTGGCATTTGGTGGCTCAAACTGCCCACCACAGACTCTTGAGAAAGGAAAAACAGATAAATATAGCTGCAGCAGCTTTGGTTGATAACACTGCAATATGCTGGGGTTTTTAAGGATCTGTACATCCAGAGACACCCGCACGATCAAGTGTGAAACCAGAACTCAACAATAGCCGGTTCTAACAGGAAACATAATATGTAGAATAATAAAGTTCATTTATAGCTGATATAAACCAGGTTCAGACCCAGATACAAGTATTATTTAACTAATAAAATTACTCAAAACCTAAGCTATGTAATATAGATATTTAACATCAGAAAACAAGATCCCATGACTCCTTAAACCTGCAAAAAAGTTAACAAAAAATTTACTGCCTTAAGAAAGCTTCCTAACAGTACACAAATCTGGGTTTTAGAGTCCATTTGCATCTGTATTGGGTTTGTGTGGCAAGGTTTGGGGGAGAGGGAGGGAGGGGTACATGGGTGGCTTCTGTTGGAAGCTTCCGGAAGCCTCCTCTACATCCAGAGCAAATGCCAGCTGGCTCCAAGAACGACTCGCCGCTGGCCAAGGCCGAGCCCAAAAGTGATGGTGGTACTGCCTCTGGGATAATGTGCTTGAGAAGGGAAAAAACAAAAACTGAAGATAGGAGATTTTGCAGCAGAGTGGGAGGGCAAGATGGAGAGGAACAGCCCTGCAGACCCACCCAGGTCAGTGGAGAAGGAGGGGCAGGAGGTGCTCTAGGCACTGGAACAGAGATTCCCAGGCAGCCCATGGTAAGGCCGGCTGTGCTCTGCAGCCATGGAGGGTCACGGGGTGGGGGGCACAGACCCACCTGCAGCCCAGGGAGGACCCCACACCAGAGCAGGGGGATGCCCAAAGGAGGCTGTGGCCCCCTGGGCAGCCCACGCTGGAGCAGGCTCCTGGCAGGAGCTGTGGCCCCGTGGAGAGAGGAGCCCAGGCTGGAGCAGGTTTGCTGCAGGACTTGTGACCCCGGGGGGACCCAGGCTGGAGCAGCTGCTCCTGAAGGATGGCACCCCGTGGGGGGACCCACGCTGGAGCAGTTCATGGAGAACTGCAGTCCCTGGGAAAGACTCACCTTGGAGAAGGTGGTGGAGGACTGTCTCCAGTGGGAGGGACCCCACACTGGAGCAGGGGCAGAGTGTGAGGATCCTCCCCTGAGGAGGAAGGAGCCGCAGAGACAGTGTGTGATGGACTGACGACAACCCCCATTCTCTGTCCCCCTGCACTCCCAGGGTGAGGAGGTACAGAATTACAGAGCAAAGCTGAACCCAGGAAGAAGGGAGGGGTAGGAGGAAGGTGTTTTTAAGATTTGGGTTTAGTTCTCTTTTTACTCTCATTTTGACTGATGACAAATCAATTTTTTTTCTCCAAGTTGAGTCTGTTTTGCTCGTGACAGTAACTGCTGAATGATCTCTCCCTGTCCTTATCTCAACCCACAAATCTTTCATCATATTTTCTCTCCCCTGCCCAGCTGAGAAGGGCAGGGACAGAGCAGCTTCAGCAGGCACCTGGCCTCCTGCCACGGTCAACCCTCCAGTCTCTTAATGCCTTCAAAAAGCAGTCCTGTTACACACACACTATTTTTTCAGTTTAAATAATATTTCACTGACGTAATCTGGTGTTCTCAACTAGGTCTTCGGTATATGCGCACCTCTTTGGAAAGTACAGTCTGTTTTTCTCACACATACATTTTCATGCATCCTGATAATTATAATCACAATGCACGCTGAAAAGGTGATCACAGAACCAGCAGTTACTGTCTCTTCCAACACATACTACATGGCACTGATGCCAGTTGGTAGAAAGTTGAAGAAAACCCCAGGAAAAGGCGGGTGTTCTTCTCACAAGAAGCAGTTAAACTGTGGTACGCTGTTCAGGGTGTTGAAAGTTTGGGTGATCCAGGAGAGACCGACACCTTCAAACATGTTTAAAGCTAAACAGATTTAAGACAGAGATACCATCCTTGACTCCAGAAATCCCACAATTCTTTCCCAACCTTCCACAGTTAGTGATTCAGGGAAGTATTATTACAAAAATCACCTTTCCTTATTTTCCTTCTTAGGCCTCTGCTATTAACCACTGCAGGAAACATGACGGTGGGACAATCCAGATCTCCAATCTGACCCAGTGGAGCTGCCCTGGTGAAACAGGTAATTTCTCCGTATGATCTTACGGGCAGACTCTGAACTAAGAGCTAGGAAAAAAAAGCTCTTCATACTGCCCAAATTACTGTCACACCTGAAGACTGATCTTTAACAACACTAAGCTTCATTTCTAGCCTGTATTCCAGCCTGAACTGTGAACAGTGAACATGCAATTTGTAACCTTTAGTGGTTTATAAACGTTTCATTCCTATGAAAGCCTTGCTCCTGATTCCTGACATCCGGAGACTAACGCAGCCTTACAGAGAATCAGTTCTGCGTGGTGGGAGACAGGGAGGGGAGAGGAAAAACAAAGAATATCTCTGAGCATCCTATCCACCTTCCCATTCAGTAGATGGCTTATTAGGACCTTTGTCTATATGGTATGGAAAAGATTATGCCTTATCCCTTAGGGAATCATTCTACCACAGTACAGAAAAATAACCTCAAGAACAGAAAGCTTCATGTCATGAAATCATGCCTTTCAACAAGATACTTACAGTACACCTACTTTTCTTGTATTTACACAACACGAAGCTCTGCTGGCAGCTCAATGGATTCTCCCAAGTCACCCAATTCCACGCAGTCTCAGAAATACCCTAAGCATCGTGTGTCCTGTCACTGAAGGAAGTCAGGTGACGTTTTGCTGCTATCTTCTAATTTGAAATAATACCCAATCTTAGAATACCAGCATTCTAACCTCACTTTTTGCAGGAAATGTATAATTTTTTTGCTTCTTGTGGTCAGCTAGAAGACTACAAAGAGAGATTCATGGGAGTTTATTTTGCTCTCTGCCCTGGAACAAGTAATATAGTTAAGTAACAAACAAGCTCCTGGACACAAAAGCTCTTATTTGAATACTATGCAGATTGCCAATCTTCAAAGTTAAAGCTTGAACCTATCTGAGAAGACAGGTAGACGCTGCCTGAGAGATGGCTGAGGGAAAGCTCATAAGATCGTTGTCTCCTGGGAAAAGAAGATGGAGTATGAGGCAATTTATTATCTATCCATGGAAGAGAAAGAGGTGAGCTTTAGGGCAGGGGTGCAGGGAAGATATTAGGGTATGATTGTATTTTGTCATTTGTCAATTTGTCAGGCTCATGACTTCAACCCTCCCGCAAGTCCCGATTTTCAGCGCTCGGCTCATCTCTTTGAAGAAATTCAGCATGCATCTTCGAATGCCAGGACCAAAGAGAGAAGGACAGAGTTTTATGAGAAACAGTTGGTGTTCATGGACTGTGGGCAAGTTCATCCTCATGCCTAAAAGCTGCTTCTGGTGAGTTTAGCAGGCTTAGAAGGCTGTTGGAAGGACTGGAGAGGAGATTCCAGCAGAGATTTCAAGATAAATCTCCTTTCAGTATAGGCTGCAACCACTGAGAAGATTCTGCAAATTGATTTCAGACTCCAGATGTAGAAGGTGCTTACTGCACTGACATTTCAGTGCTTATGGGTCAGACAAGAGACATACCACCACCACTTTTCTGCCCATAACTACACCACACCTTTCAAATTCTTCACAAATAGTTTCACACTTAGAGGATGTTACAGAACAGTGAGAAAAAAATACCTTTACAACCTGCTAAAGAGACCACAACCATCATTAGCTTTTCTATTACAAAGGAGATCGACAAGACAGCTCTCCCAGAAAAAAAAAAGTCTCCTACTCTTCATCCACAAATCCATGTTGCTTAACAGGAGACGCAGCTAAGTAGATCTTTTAATCTGTTTCCTGGCCTGAAAATTCTGGCACAGGAGATCATGAAAAGTACAAGGATAGGATGTGGAGTCTACGTGGGAAATCATTCAGCCCTACATGGCTCTGATAAAATTTAACACATAATATCAGTTATGATGCTGCTGTGTATCAGACAGCAGGCTGGGTCTCAGAGGCATGAAATACATGTGTAGCTCAGGAAGAATACAATCAAATAAACCCACTTCCCACTGAGTAGCCCAGAAGTGCCCTTCATGTTTTTTCCTCTGTGCACAAAGGAACCGGGATTCTTGTCAGTACCTGGAAGCAGACTGGCCAGTAGAAGAATAATACAGAAATCAAGAACAAGTTTATGAAATTCATAGTTGTTATGACTTCAGCTTGGCACTGTTTCATGGAGTCCAAGTTGACAAAAAACTAGCCTCACATTTTTTTGAAATGTGAAGAATGAAAAACTATTCTGCAATGTCTGGTTTGTTTTTTCCAAAGCATCCTGTTCCACACACTTCTTGATCATGCAGAGCAGCAATCGGTTAGCACTATTCAAAATAGCAGATACAGAATGGACAGGACTATCGATTTCTTACTCATACTGATGAACATTTACTCTCATGACTATTTCATTTCAATGGAAAACTTTCTATTGACTCCAGTTGTCTTTGAAACACAATTGTGTACCTTAGAGAATACCCTATCATCCTGATAAATAATTAAATGAATCCATACAGTACTTGTTCGCTGTCAGTTCTTTATTTGGAGGTCCAGAGGCATCAATAATGTAAACGTCTCCCTAGTACTGGTGAAGCTGTCAGCAGACGTTGAAGATTAGGCAGCCATAAGGAAAGAAATAAATATATAACATAGGATTGTTTACCTATGAACTGTACGTGGGTCTATCAAAGATCAGGAGAACTACCTCCCCCTAACCTTCATTTCTCCCAGCTATCACCAGAGGAAACAGTAGCAAACCACCTTCAGCAACAGGGGTGAATGCAGCCGATGTCACAACTGGCAATAGTGATTTCTGGCTAAACACCACAGTTCAGAAACTCTCACTTTCCGGTAACATCCTAAACAGAAGTCAACCTATTTCAAAACATCCCCAAGGGAGGCAACAGGACTGCCTCAAATAGTAACTATTCCCCAATTCAGCTCTAGGACTCCTAACGTTCTACAGAACAGTGACACAGCCACCTCGGTAACTGACCCACAGCCACCAAGACAGGTTCAATAGCTATGTGCATTCCTGAAAAATGGAAGAGAGAAAATAATGAACTCAGAAACGCACCATAGCTAAATATTCTACATCATTCTAGATGGATTTTACTACCTGAAGACAAATATATATATAGATTTTAATTATTTGACATTTTTTAGACTAATACATAAGCATACACAACAAAATGTAGAGGCTAGCCTCCTCTTCCTAGCCCAGTTTCAAGAACTTGTTCACCCAAGACTGTACCCTGATCCACACAAACGACCTCAGAAATCTTCCAGGCTTCTTCCAAGAAATAGACTGCAAATGGTAACAGTTGCTACTTCTGGAGCCGAGTAACACTGTCTTTACATGGATCTTGAAACTGTTTATTTTTCTTAAATTATAAACCTTGGTTTCCTTTAAGGAGGTGAAAATGGAAGATGACAAGGGACAACTGGAAAGGAAAAGATGGTTAAGTGCACACAGAAAGAAAGACTGCTCACAGGCAAGCTACTGCACCAAGATGGATTAAGGTGAAAAAAAAGACTGAAGTCTATGCTTCTCGTCCTCAACCTCTGTCTTAAAGATTAGGTTCCTGTAACTCTGGATGTCTCTCTTCCAACCACTGCAAACCCACCATTCTTCCAAAAGCTCTCTACCTTGCTTTTGTACCCATTCCTATGTGCCACTAGCCGCCTGCTGAAATATTCTGAAGCCAAAGTGAAATCTTTCACAAGAAACGTCTGTCAAAGCTTAAAGAGCACTTACTGTTCAACCCAGACCTCCATTTTATGACAGTTCTGCACATACAATGAACGACTTCTGCCACGACTATGACTAAAGCTTTTGTACACAAGGCAAGGCAAGGCAAGGCTGACATGGCAGTGACAACACCTAGCACACCTTCTATTATTTGACTGTCGTGGTTTAGCCCCAGTCAGCAACTAAGCACCATGCAGCCGCTCGCTCACCTTCCCCTTCCAGGGGGATGGGGAAAAGAATCAGAGGAAAAAGGTAAGAGAACTCATTGGTTGAGGTAAGAACATTTTAATCATCGAAAAATAAATGAAATAAAATAATTATACCAATAATACTAGAATGATAAAATGTAATGAAAATACTACCACTAATGATAACACACAATTTTTAAAAAGAAAAAAAAAAAGGAAAACAAAATGATCCAACTGCTCACCATCAGTTGACCAACGCTCAGCCAGACCCTGAGCAGTGATTTCCCTCCCAGCAAACTCCCTCAACGTATATAGTGAGCATGACGTTTGATGGCATGAACTGTCCCTTTGGTCAGTTCGGGTCAGCTGTCCAGGCTGTGTACCCCCCCCACCTTCTTGTAGAGAAGAAGCTGTTTCTCACAGAGAAGAAGCCAAGAACGCAGGTGCAGTATCAGAAGCTGAGAAAGTCCTTGACTTGGTATAAACACTCCTTAGCAACAACTCCAAACATCAGTGTTATCAATATTTCTCAGCACAACCAAAACCCAGCCCCATACTAGCTACTGTGAGGAAAGTTAACTGTATGTCAGCTGAAACCAGCACACTGGCTCAGGTTGAGTAACCTCTGAAAAGATTATAAAATATTCTTGACTCATTCCCTCATGCCCCTCCTCGACCCCCATCGGTATCCACTTGCTCATTAAGCTCATTCCCAACAGAGCCACAAAACCATGCTGCCACAATCACCCCAGGCCAGCAGAAGTACAAGGTGACTAAAACGAAGCTCCAGCCTCAGTCCTTCTTCTCACAGCTCCAGATAAGCCATGCCTGCGGAGTCCCATCCAACACATCCCCTCCCCCTACCCCATCTTCTTTGTTCTGCCAATTATATCATATCCACTCACCCTGCCCTCATGCTTGGAAGAAGCCCTCCAATCCCATCAAAGTCAATATCCTCAGAAGCAATTTGATTTAAAGAAGGTAGATTTTGGCAGAATTGTAAGCGTAAATAAGAACTCATCTTGAGGTTTTCTGAATTCTGGAAAAAGCACTGCTCTCTCTCCTCCCGGTCTCATCCCACCTCAAACAGATCCCCCGTGGAATGATTATTCCATAAGTGCCCACTTCGGAGTTTGTCACAATTTTCTCTATGGCACCTAATGTTAGGCATTAGCAGGGGGCAAGAGTATAATTTAGATCATAAGCTGGTTGGGGCAGAAGCCTAACTATAAACCAGGCAGTAATAACCTGCTCTCACATTCAGTTCTTCCTAAACAGAGCCTTATAACAGTAATCTACATTCTCTTTTAACAGCACTGGGACACTTGGGGCACAAAAATCAAAACTAAGGATAATTAAAAAAAGGGGGGGAAGGCAACAAAGGGAGATCTGGAGTAACAACAACATGGAAGTGTTCGTGGTTAGGAGGAACCCACTGGGTTCCATCTAAACCAAAGAATTCACAGAACCACAGAGTGGGTTGTGCTGGAAAGGACCTTAAAGATCATCTAGTTCCAACCCCTCTGCCATGGGGGGTTGTTTCATCCATCCCTTAAACAGAATTATACCAAAGAACTGCAAGTCCGTTCGAAACAAAAAAAAAAAAAAAACAAAACCCACAAGCAGACCCTTCTTCCATGCCTTCATCTTCTCTGAAGTGTCTAATTAAGTAATGTTACTCAAGTATTTACCTTACAATGTTTGGGTACTTTGTCTCATGTTTTCACCCTGGCTACCAACATGAGATGTTTTATTTTCTAGCTGTATTACAAAAGCGCCATCAGCAGAAACCACACTTACTGTGTAACATTTCAACAGTGAATAGAGACGAGAGGGAGACTTCACCAAGAGACAGACAGAAATGCAATGCTCTATGACTAAGTTTCAACAGATCTTATGGAGGAGTCAAATATCCTCCATATGTGCAACATCATCCATACTTATGCCTGGCATTGGACCTCAACTTCAAGATGAAAATAAATCCTAACGGGGCCACATATAATAATGATCCGTTTTTTAAAATCAAAGTTATTTCCAAAGGGAAAAGCTTAAACTGTGATCTTTTGCCACTCATTTTGATATGCTTCTACATCTAAGGTGTTAGGAAAAACCTGTGAAGACCACTCAGCCAAAGATACATCTGTTTGCTGAACACACTCCCTGCCAGATTACCAACCCCAAGGATCTGAGCACTCCTAAACAGAAGGTGCTCACCTATTCCCAGTACTACGTGTCTGTTTCTCTGTCACACCGCTTTCCCTGCCCAATTCCTATGACATTTCCTAGTTCACCCGAGCCGTCCCAGAGCACTGCTGCGGCACAGCAAATGCCATGAATCGCAAGAAGACATCTGATATCTGTGATATCACAAGCTGGGCTACTGCCAGCGAGCCACAATATGCCAAAAGGATTTCACAGGGGAAAGACAGAATTATAAAAGACTAGCTAAAGGCCCACTGTCAACTGTTTTTCAATACTTCTTTCTGAAAACACACTACCTCCTAGAGTTTCCAGAAGCCTTAGTAATTACTAAAATTGGAAAGGCCCAAATGAAACAAAAAAGTCTCTTTCAGCTCGCTTACAGCATGCTTTTGACAACACTCCAGAGCCAGTTTCCCTTCTTCCTGGGCTGCATATTTTATATTAAATGGTATACAAAGTATATACTATTCTCTACTAAGGGTTTTCTATCCACACTTTACAGGTAAAGAGAGCTGTAATATTTGAGAGCAGCAATGATAAAAAGAATACTTTTACCATTATTTTCAAACAGCTGGCTAAATTTCAGTCTGAAATTACCCTATAAAGCACATGCTGAATGGTCCTTTTAGCCTGAAACAAAAGCAGAAATCAATACATGGCTGCTTTTCATTTTTGCTCAGCCATTTACCTTTAAGAGATCATTTTCAGGCAAGTCCAATGAACAGTCACATTAAGAAAGCGTACATGATGCAACTACTTTCTACTGGCACATTATGTAAATTACAATAACGCCACCCCTTCCCCCTCCCCCTCCAAAAAAAAAAGAAAATCAACAAAAAAAAAACCTCTCAAAGAACAATTTGCCAAAACTCTGCAGGAGTTTCTGTTTGGGAAAGAACAATACAGAAGGGGAAAAAAAAAAAAATCTATATGTAAGTCAACTGAATACGCAGTCTTGACAAAATAATTACCCCAAAATTCAATAACAATTCCTACAAAAAAAGAATACTTTGCTGTAAAAGCATCTAGATTTAATGCCAACAGACTATTACATATTACTTTGCAGAGAACCCGTATGCCAAAAGAAAAGCAGAGTCATAAAACAGTTTACAAAGACGACCTGCAAGTGAGGCAAACAATTAAAAACTACAGATACTCAAACTACAAGCGTATTACGAAAAGAAAGGTCATTTACAATAAAGTACTAAAGGAAGCGTACACCAAATAACCTCAAAAATAAAAGGTACAGTAGCCATTAGTGAAATTAAGGAATGGCTTAGCATCGATGCGGCTGATGCCATTAGCACTGAGAAGAGTATATCTTGCCTCCTGCCTGTCTTACAAGTAGATGGCTAAAATATTTACCCTGAACAGCCTGCGAGCTGCAGGGTTTGGGTTTTTTTTCCTCTAGGAAGTGTATTTTATTGTGCAGGAGCATCCAGCACAACATATTAACCTCACCATGATGTACAAAAAGCACAAAGGCCCCTCCATGCACGCTCCAGCCTAGTAACTGTGTTTACTTCAATACACAATATTTTCTATAGTCACTGAGAATCTTTAAATGTCTGCCTGTTTGTTCCAGTTTTGCACTTGGAGTATTAACCCACTACTGCTTTATTTCTTCAGACACAAAAAAAAACCCTAATTATTTTCATGCTGATCTTCATTTTTTTTTTTTTCCAAGAACTCCAACTATGCCAAATAACGCTGCTCTACACAACAGTGAAGTTAAACAATAAAACTCAACTAACTCAGGACCATTTTTTAATTATGTAATGAATCCAGTTACAGTATTAACCAATGAGTACCTAATATTCAGTATCTAGAATTGGGTAGATGACAGAGTTTTTTTAGAAAGCACCATACAGATTAACTGACTCTTCTTTTTAAACCACAGGTTGGTTTGTTGGTGTTTTGGTTTTTCTTTGGATATTTTTCTTCTTTTTAATCAACCTGCTACAAAGTAATCCCACTGAAAAAAAGGGACAGCCAGCCTCTCATTTTGTCCAGATTAAAAAAAAAAAAAAACAACCACAAACAAAACAAAATAGACTTTTCCTTTACAGTTTGTATCAAGTTTGGTAAAGACAGCCAGTTACATAACACTTACTTTGAGTTACGAGCTATTTGCTCACTGCTCATACAAAAATGATCGTCTATGATGGCCTGAACATCCATTATGCCTTATGAACATGGTGTATATTACAAAGTGCCTTTTTTTTTTTTCTCCTTTCTTTTCACTTAGAACTACAGGGAAAGGCAGCTGGAAGGCTCATTTTAAATTGACACGACGCAGGTATGCTTTGAAATCATGCAAAATTAAAATGGTACTCCTTTCAAAAGAGCGTGTGCAGAGTACTTCAAAATATTCAAGAAAAAAAATAATCTTATCTCATTTTCTATCACTCCAAAATTCACACCAGGAAATGAAAGTGCTAAAAAAAAAAAAAAAAAAAAGAGAAAAAGGAGAGTTGTGCTACGGCTAACCATATAAAGTCATCATGTTAAAGAACACGCGTGTGTCCGCGCAGGCACACGCGTGTGTGGGTGTCCCCACGGGCAGGGGCGATGACCAGACTCCGGGCTGCAGAGCCGGGTCAGCCCCGAGAGGGGCTTTTGTGTTTGTTGTTTCTCCCACCCCCCCTTTTCCTCTTTTGGCCTTTTTTTTTTCCCCTTTAGACGGCCGGGGATTATCTCCTGCGCGTGTAACTTGAACCTACGCCCCCCGCCTGTCTTCGGGGAGGGGTTTTTTGGCCGAACGCCGTGAGTCCCCCCCTTGCCGAGCGTCAGCGGCGCCCCAGTCCCCCCGCCAAGTTTCTCGGCGCGGCCCCGGCGGCCGGTCCCCCCGCCCG
>NW_010237586.1:96464-111968 GCF_000690775.1 Eurypyga helias | reverse complement strand
GCTGCCTGCCGCCCGCCCGCCGGCGCTCCCCGCGTTGCTGCCCCTGCCCGCTGCGCCTTTATCTCGTCTTGCCTCGTCATGATGGGCCTGCCCGGCCCTTTTGGTTCTCCGGCCCTGGCTTTTGGACTGCGCAATCCGCTGGGCTCGGCGACCTTGTTACCCCAGTTCCGGTGCGCTGCTTTTTGGGCCTTCCCTCGGGCAGCCCCGACCGCTCTGCCAGCGGCTCCTTAGTTGTCTCGTTTCTGATCATCGAGCCTGGACACCAGCAAGCACGGCATTCCGAGGGTAGGCTCCACGACAGAAGCAGACACGGAAAGAGTCAGTTTCCATGTGCTCTATACTTGATCACTTCATTTTTGGGCCACATCATGCTCAGAGAACTCAACTTTCTAAATAACCTATTTTAGTGTCTGCAGATAGACTTTTAGGTGTCAGCTTTGTACGGATTTCTGTAGAAAAGGCAAAAACACATCCCCGATTTCCCTTCAAGATGTGAAATCTGTGTTGTAAAGCATGAAGGTAGTAGAGCTTTTCAGTTAAACCTGTCTTGCTATTGGTTTCTGCTATTTTTAAAACAAAAAAAAAAAAGGAGAACAAAGCACTGCATTTTCCACTAGTTCTATTCTGAGAAATACCTACGTGGGTTTTATTTTGAAGAAAGGTTTTCCTTTAATAAATTTTTAAAATCATCCTGAGTCAGATGCTTAACTGAAAAATCATCATCCAAATAATTAAATACTACATGTTTAAAAGGAGCTGAAAACTATGTCTACATCAATAAATCTCGGACAGCATTAAATACAGTCACTGTTCCCTGTGCGGTCTTTAAATATACATTTCAACTCACATGTCACCATAATTGCAGACCTCCTAGTTTATATTTGTCAGAAACTGGATGAGAGGAAATGGCCTCAAGTTATGCCAGGGGAGGTTTAAATTGGATATTAGGAAAAATTTCTTCACTGAAAGGGTTATCAAGCACTGGAACAAGCTGCCCAGGGAAGTGGTTGAGTCACCATCCCTGGAGGTAATTAAAAGCTATGTAGATGTAGTGCTGAGGGACGTGGTTTAGTGCTGGATTTGGCAGTGGTAGGTTGATGGTTGGATTCCATGACCTTAGAGGTCTTTTACAACCTAAATGATTCTACAGTTTTCTATTATTTTTCTGTTTATTTAGAATATTCATGATTTTTAAAACTTTCCTAGTAAAACATAATGTAGTCCTCACATCATTAGAGATTACTGATGTATATCCAGACCAGTGAAACACTGTAGGTTTATAATTTGATTGTAAGCTATTAACTAATTGATATGTTACTTTTATGGTAGGAATTTCAAGTCATTTTCAACAGTGTAACTTCTTTCATTATTCCTGTGTATCAGCAAAACACTTACTTCATCCTTAAGAATATAAAGGAAGAATAAGCCTGTGCCTTCACCAACGAAGCACTCAAATTGTGTTTACTTCAGATGCACTCTTGATCTTTTAGGTTAAGCACAGGTTTAACTGCTTGACGAAAGTGAAGATACTTTTCTGGGCCTAGGTAGGGCAATGATACGTTCATGGTTTAATGGTGGTATTAGCAGTGTTATGTTAAGGGTTGGACTGGATGGTCTTAAAGGTCTTTTCCAACCTAAAAGGTTTTGTGATTCTGTGATTTTTAGGATTGGATTCAGCAGCATCTGTTGTGTGCGTATTTATGCTGTGTGAAAAAAAGAAATAAAGTCCTAGAAGGCCTGGTTTTCTTTTTCCCCCTTTTTTCCCTTAATGTAGCTCTTCCATGTTGTGTCAGAGACTCTTCCTTGCTTTGCTAAAACACACTCCTTCCATGTTCTTTTATTCCTAAGGTTTTAAAGATGCAGCTCCAAGACATTTAGACATTTGAGAGTCTACGTGGATTATAAAGTCAGTAATGGTTAATCTATTAGCCCCTAGCCACACTTCTCCTATCTGTTTCCTACCTCGGTCTAGGGAATTTTCTGTGCTTTCCACTGCCAGCATCCCGAACAAACCTTTCTGAGTAAGAGAAAGAAATGTCTATAAGCTTCTGCAGTAGAACAGAGATAGAATCTGTTCCCTCAAGCCCAACAACTCATGCTTTGTTTTACGGGATAGCTACATGCCATGCCTCTAGAGCTGCACAGCATGTCTCCAGTTACCTGTGAGAGACGGCTCAAAATCTGCTTCTGGGAAACAGATACTGTTGCTGAATTTAGGACTGCACCTGGAGGTAGCTGTGGAAAGGCTTGGGTTTAAAATAGCCTCCACTGGCTTGCTCCCTGGTTCCAGCTGAATTCCTTACCTGAGGGCTTGCTCTGGGGAGTTGCAGCAGGTCATGCATTTTCACAAGCAGACTGTTTCTCATATGCAGTGTTAACAGTATGTGTCTCAAGCTGCAAAACACATTTTATGTGATTATTTTGCGAGTTTGTATGTTGGCTTTTTTTCTGGTCTGTTGTTTCTTCATACAGCAGTGAATCGGGAAGTGTGTTGTGTTCTGTGTTTCACCTTCTAACCACCTGCTAACCTCCAGTGAATGTCCACCTGGAGGTTGGCAAGATGAGGAAACAGCAGCAGTTAAAATTCCTCATTTATTATTTTATTATGTGTATCTTTAAATGACATTGACAAAAAACTATATTGTACAAGAGGAGTATGTAATGTAAATAAGTAGGAACTAACATGAGATAGAGTCACATGTTTTTAAAAGCCAGGTTTTCTCTCGATTTAGGCTGCAGTAGGTGGAATGCAGAAGGTGAAACATATCAGCATCCTCTTCTGGTTGAATCAGCAGCCTGTTGAGCAAGAAATGAGCAATTGAATCACAGTGTTTCCAACAATAGGCTGTGGGAAATCCTTTGTCTGTGGAAACTCCCTGTGCCACTGGATTTTCTTGTACCTGTGTAATGACTGGACTCCTACTGCTGCTTCTTTTTTCATTTTTAACACGTATTTTAAAAATAAATTAGCCCATATTCATGTCCCTTCGATGCAAAGCCTGGACAGTACTCTTATTTTTAGCGTAACAACAACAAAAGACTGAGGGAGCTGGAGTACCTCTCGCAGACTTCCTTATACTCTCGAAGTGGATCCAAGTGGTTGGGACCCAGGCTGACTTACCCAGTTCAAGTGTCCCCTACTCTGGGAGAACTCTCAAGTGGCCATAGTGCTGGTATATTATGCCTGCTCTCTCTCTCCAACTCTACTTTCTAGATGAGCAGGGAAGTTGGTGGTGGACTCTGATCACTATATCAGCTTTTCAAGCATTTGTCTTGTTTGGGACTGTAAAAGCTGGGGTAAATTTTCTGAAGTCCCCAGACTTCTCTAAATAAAACAAATCACAATGTATTGTAGTTCTGTTTGGAGGACAAGGAAGACATAACTAGCTTTGTAACGTTATATTATTCCTGCTTCTCTTTTCTTCTCCGGCAGGGAAGGAGAACCTGGGCTGTTGTTTCTTTTGCAGATGAGGGCTAAGTGTTGAATGTGGTAGTGGCATCTCTGGCAGAGGTTGCTTAGTACTTCCTGTTGTGACTGCTTTGCCAAACATCAATTTATCTTGCTTGGATTGTGTATGCCTTTCGCTAAACCTGAGCACTGTGAGGGGAGATAAAGTCTAAGCCTGAGTGAGGTGAAATCAAGAAAATAAGAGATTTGTTTCAGCAAAATTTTAAATACCATGTTAAGGAAGGACTGGGTCTGGGAAGAGGCAGGCAGAAAGGTAAAGGACATGGGCTTGGGAAGTCATGAGATCATACAGACAGATGAAGAGACTGCCTGAAAGAGTGCTAGGAAGGTGGTGGTGTTGAGCTGGAATTAAAGTACAGAAACATTAGAGGTTGTGTTGGTGCTTGGGTTTTATCCCTACTTCTGCTACAGCCTTCTCATGTTGTTCTAGGTGAGTCATTTCTGTCACCAGGTCAGTGGCTACTGACATCTTTGTTTTCTGATTATCCTGCATGGAAACTGATTTGAGCAATTATAACTGTAAATTAGATCAAAGATAATTACAGTTTGAACACAGGGAGTGAAATTAAACATGTTTTTTTGGTTGGGTTTTACCTGTAAAACTATGTACAGCCGGTGTAGGTATGTGTCTTGCATAGGGGTTAAAGTCTGGATGTGTTGGTCATTCATGCCTCTGTGAGTTCACACCTGCCAAGCGTTTAGTCTTCCTTTGGCAGGATGAGGACTGCACCATGATGCTTACCCAAGAGTGATTTTGCCTCTTCAGGATATCCAGGAACTACTCCTAAATTTGTTTTGTAGTTTTGATAATAGATCCCTTTAGTATGTTCACTGGTCAGGGAATAGGAGGGGGTGTTTGTTCACTTTGTCGGTAATTTAGAGCAGATTACTTAGTATTGGGGTCTGTGGTCTTCATAGCCACGTGTGTAGGTTTTAGTCCTGCAGAGGAGTAGTTCCCTTCAGTGATGTAGGTCATATTCATTCCAAGTGTGCGGATTGTGATATAAGGACCATCTGCAGAAAAGGATCCTATTTGAAACTGCTGTACAGGAAAGTCCATGGGCTATGTTTGATCCACAAACTATTCAGAAGAATTCCAGTTTCTTTACTTAAAACTGATAATACAATGCAAGTCTTCCTTGGAATCGGAAAAAGAAGAGACTTAAAGTTGAAAACTTTGTTACCCAGCCCCACCAGCATTGCTGTGTTGTCCGGGGGTCCTACTGGAGAAGGTTCTGCCAATATATCCAAGTTATCTCTTTTGACAAAGCAAACTAAACCAACAAAACACCTTCTGTAGTGGTAGCTCCACCTGCAGTGTGGGTTTTGCAGGAAGAGCAAGGTAAGCCAGGGGATGCAGCTGCCTGTCCTCCTTGGTGGCACAGCTATGACAGCAGAATGTGATGTCCAAGCCCAGCCTGTGTGGCAGACACTGAGAGTGTCATCAATGACCTCCGCTGCCTGTTAGAGACTGGGCTGTGCTTCAAATCAGATTGCCGCTCATTTTTCTGTAGGGCTGAGTAACAGGAAGACTATGAATCCCATGGGATTCGTATTTTAGTTGATTCAGGACTCTCTGCCAGTGACTGGCACTGTGACAGCCATTACAGTGTTTTCGGTGAAACAGATTTTGACATGGAACTTCCTAGTTTCATGGAACAAACAGCCTTGTTTGGTGCTGATGCTTTCTTAATGAGCACTTTGCTCTTCTCTCTCTTCTTGCTTCACTGTCATGACAGCATGTTTCAGGGCAAAATCCACTGATGATATCCATATCTGCAACCGTGACCTTTACTGTTCTAGCTGAGTTCAGAGCATTTTCTCCAGTACGTGCAGGGCATCAGTGTTTTCTGGATTCTGAAATCTTGTATGCTAGCCATGAAAATTTTGAAACCTTCTTTTCATTGAAAAAGTCCTCTGCTACACAGAAACACCTGAGGAAGACATTTGTGAAGTCTGCTGCCATGAAAGTGGGTTTAATGAGATGGATATATCTTTTCTTGGGCTGGTAGGAAAAATAAAAGAGCTCTTGTAGTCTTCCACTGCATTTATTGTGACTGCAGTTGTAGAAGCTGGTGAGTCTGTCTTGCAGTTCACATAGAGTGTCCTCAAGTGCACCATCGGTAGCAACAAGTTAGTCTCCTGGTGAAAGACACTGCAATGTCTTTTCTCCCATAAAACAGTAAATACATTTCTGGAGAACTTGCTTCATCTTTCAAGTTTTTGTTAATGATAGATCTCTTGGCCATTATTTTGGTACCTTGAATGTTAGCTGGAATTGCTCTTTACTGCCCTTTACTTGCTGTTTACTAATAAAGCCTTCAGACTGATAATTCATCTTCAAGAATAAGCAAAATGTGGACATTGGATCATATCCTTACCCTAACTCAGGAAGGGTAGTAAAGGAAAATAATATGTGACTCTGTAGTTAGGTCTCAGCGTATGCATAATGCCATAAGGCTTAATAAAACTTTTACAGACAAACTTAATTCTGGCATTTCCTAGCTATGGAGTTCTTTAACATTTTAAAGTTTCTCCAGCACAGTTTCTTTGGTGTAATTTATAATCAATAATGTAATGCTTCCTCTGTCCTACTGCTGTCTCCAAACAGTAATTCAAACAATATTGCACTGTTGCAGTCATGTACTCCGTGCTGAAACTGGGACAAGGATGCATTTCAACACTTTTCTAATATTTGCTTTCTAATATTTACTTTACTTTTTGGTGTCTGTCTCTGCATGTGTTGAGCTAAGCATCTAATGGAAGCTGCTTTTTTTCCCCAAAATTAGTAAGCTATGTGTGTAGTTCACTGCATTAATATATTAGAGTCCACATTTGATGAGCTGCAATAAAAATATTTTTTTGGTGAGCAGTCTATAAAGAAGTAGCAGTAGTGTTTTATTTTATGTGGGTTATATAGCACATCCTCAACAAGCATAAAAACATGTCCTGTTTTTTGGAGGCTAAATCCTGGAAACCCTTGCACACAAATTTAGGTTTATTTGACTTCACTGCGGTTACTACATTTGTCAAGCTAAACATTTTTCTAAATATTTGCAGCGTCAACGCTGTAGTAGCTGAAACAGCCCTTGGCTTGTGTGGGTAGGAATGGGGCAGAGGGGCCGCAGCGGGTTAGCAGAGTGAGGATTGGAGTGAAAAACATTCTGGACCTCAGACCATCACATGGAACTGGGAGCTTTGTAGACAAGGTGGCAGCAGGGATGGGATTTAGGAAAAATATGCCAAAGAAATCCACAGAAGCCCATCTCAATTTGAGAACTGTGTGTGTTCTGTTGGGCAGCAGTGCTGCCCAGTAGGTAGCAAACTACCCTGGGATTAAGGAGGACTGGATACTATTTTCAGGTCTAGTAACAGCCTGTGTGGTTGACCTTGACAAATTGTTTCACTCTGCCTTGGGCTATGGTCCCGTGTTCATTAATACCACTTTTGTGCAGTACCTGGTAGCGCATTCTCATCAAATAAGCCAGATCACATGACACCATGTTTACGCTGGCTGTGTGCCGGTTGCAGGACAGACGCTACCTGATGGGGCACAACTCTGTGCAAAATTAGACTTGGCAGAGTGGGTCGCACTTAATCAGTGCGTCATGCAGCTGTGGTGTTTTTGATCTTGCACTAGACATACTGAAACTGAATTTACTATCTAGTTCAACCACCATCTCAGGCATGTGTACAGCATCCTGTACCTCTGTCTGTAAAGAGGGTGGGTTTTTTTTTTCCTACTTGAATATTTCAAAGCAATTTGAATTCAGGTTTTAAATTATTTTATTTTAATGCTAAGGATGGTAATTGGCAGCCTGAACTGTTTCTGGAATTCCAGAAGGTCACAACAGGGAGCAACTGAAAGTCTCTGTGGTTTGGATCCCTGCCTTTCTAGGCAAGGTCTGCATTTCAGAGTCAACATGAGTTAACTCTGTCTGGCTCAGCTTAGCCTAGAGGAAGAAGATAAAATTATGAAAGGTAATGAAATTGGTAGGTGTTGAGGTAGATAGCCAGTGCAAATTAAAAGGTCATCATCTCAAATCATGGATTATTTTTCTGTTGTTGTTGATGAAACTAATTACTGGAAACACTGCAGTTGCAGTTTCAGTTGATCAGTAGTGAAAATAGTCTTTCAAATTAACCATCTCATTGGGAAAGCTCGTGCTGACAGTCCAAGGATTTTAACACAGGGGCCAGAGTTGGGGGAAGTGCTAAAGGCTGGATGATTCTCAGCAGCAGGGGTTTTGACTTGAAATTAATTTCTCCTGTTAATTGAACATACCCAAGTTCATCAGTGTCTTTGGGGAGGTAGTTCTGGAATGCCTTCCATAAAATATCTCTCTCCAAGTGTTCAGTATTGTCTTAATTACTGTAATTGTTTCCAGAAATTGTATGTGTAAGTTGGGTATTTTAATATTCCTCCCTCGAAAGTTTAAATGTTAGGTCACTCATTTAAAAACATTTACTCTTTCTCCTAGTATGTTTTATAACCGACCTTATCAATAAAAATACTCAGTTACACAGATTTTCCCTCTGCAAAATCCTTAGCAGCTTTATAATGAATCACAGATAAAATGTTGCTTACAGCATTAGATAGATCTTACTTTGAGGCTGCTACTACCATGAATTTGTTTTTGTTAAAGGGTTGCAGTTAAGAAGGAGTTAGTAGAAGTTGCTACTCTCATTCCTAGCTTTCTCATAAACTACATTATTTGGGACTTTCTCATTGAGCTATCCAATACTGGGCATAAGCAGGACTCTACATGCCACATGTTACATGTAGTTTAGAATGTACCAGATTCTTGCAATTTCATAATACGGATCGTTCCGAATGTTTTAACTTTTACAGAACTGCATATTTAGGGCCTTTCTTAAAATGGAAAGAACTGAAGGTTTGTGGAGCATTTCTTTGTTTTAATTTTTGATGGTAGGAGCGAAGAGCAGCTTTTTGAGGCTTATTTCATTAAATTATTTAATAGGTTACTCATGATTTTTAACACATGCCCTCAACCTGTTCTGCAAATGTTGAATTGCCTGTCTTTCTCACCTTTCACATTGCTCCTGTAGATGGGAGGTAGTGCTTTGATTTAAAAGAAGTAGCATTACTTCCTTGCATTTGATTTGCTGCAACATGTAACTATGCCTATTTTAATGCCTACTAAAATTAAACAAAATCTGCTTAATAGTACGTATTCATTTTATTACCTTTCCAACTTGAGGTAGAGGTTTCAAAAACCAACCTAAATCTTGCCAGAAATCAATACCAGATGCCACAGTATCTCCCAAATGTGGCCCTACAAACACACAATGCTTGATAATAAGGGTTGGCAAGTTGGACTAATTTCTGGGCTCTCATCTGATTTAACTGAGCTAAGTGCATAGCCTGAGTAAGCTGATTTAACCAGCTGAAGTATTTCTTTTATCCTTGTGTGTTAACACTGACAGTCAGTGAAAAATGTTTTAAAGGACTTAAGAAAATAAGTGTGTACATCATATGCACTCAAAACTTCCTTGTAAAGCGTAAAATTCCCACGTTAACATGTGGGAATCACCTATACTGTGCCTGATAAATTCCACAAAAACAGAGAAATTAGAAGCTCAGTGATGTTGCTACTGCTAACTCTTCTGACTCTTCAAACGTTGGTGCTTTACTGCCTTGCCACTGCTTCTGTGTGAACAATTAACAGTGTTTGTTCAACTAGATACTCATCTTCTGTTCAAAGCTGTTACGATGCTATTTTTTGCCCAGCAATCTTGTTGTGTGGGGAGAGGATGGGATAGCAAGGGCTTGGATGCAGAGGTGAGTTCACAAGGGTTGCTGGGAAGATGTAAAGCTTACGGGGTGTGGTTTTGTGGTGTGCGATAATTGTTGTAATGATGAAGTGTGGGCTGTAGATGAAATGTTTCTCCATGGATATTTTTATGCTTAGTTGGAGGTGATCAAGGGATACAGGTAAAGGCTGGGCTGCACTAGAGGCAGTTTGGTCCAGTTCAGTAAAACTGTCTATTGAAACAGGGCATTTCTTGACTTAGCTATTAACAACCCCACTGTATACCCTTACTGCCCACAAAACAACCCCACCTTCCCCCACTGGTCTCTGTTAAATTCCACTGGCTACTGGAGCCTCGGCCCTCATCCCCACCTCTTTTCCCTGGAGTCATGTTGATGATGTTCAGTTTGGTGGGCAATTCCTCTTCCTCTCCCCTTGCTTCCCTTCTTACAGCCTGCTTAGGCTTTAGAATTCCTTCTGCATCCTCTTTTGACCCAAACCAGAGATGGCTGTTGGTGGCATGCACTTGGAGAAGACTTACAGAAGCGTTGTCTTTTCTCCCCATCGACAGCGGTGCTTATCTCTTGGCAGACAAAATCTGACAGAACAGCGGAGATCCTGTTGAACAGTGAAGAGAATCTGGCCCATCGGTCAGATTTGCACAGGGCTGCCCTATCAATTGTAATCACCTATGTCTCTGCTAACCCTCTGTGAGCTAATTAGACCTGAGTATAGCTAGTCGTCCTCCTTAATCTACCAGTTAGGTTTTGCATATGCCTGGCCTCCATCAGTCAGGCTTGTAAACATAGACAAATCCCATCAACCAGGGATGTACAGCATGGCTAACTATAGTTGGAACGTGTATTACAGCTCAAAGTAAATTTACACTCAGCCATTTCAAAACCCCACAGAACGCAAACCCAAACTCCTTGTATCAGTCCCTCCTTATGCTGCTTATTTTCAGTACTTATTTGTCTGTTAAATCTTTAATAGAAAGACAGTGTTTTATGGTAAAGAGAAAATCCAGCTAAAGCAAAAAGCACCTATAGAGGATCACAAGGTGACTTAACTTCTGTTCAAGGAGAAACTGTCGATTAGCTCAGATAAGAGGTGACGATAATAGCAGTGTGTACAGTCATGGATGGAACAGAAGTGCTTGTTCACATTGTGCCACGTGAAAACAAAGAGCTGTTTAATGAAATTATCCAGCAGCCAGTTTTAAACCAACAAAAGCAAGTAACTTTTAACACAGTGAATAATTAAATTGTGGAATTAATTGCCACAGAATGTTACGGAGACCAGGAGCATTAATGGGTTCAAAAAGCTACTACACAAATTCATGGAAGAAAAAGTCATTGACAGCTATTAGTTCCAATACAGTCACTGTCTTGGGAAATCCCTAAATTTCAAATTGCTAGAAGTAGGAAAAGTATATGGTGGGAAACGGGAACATCTTTCTGTTTGTCACTCCTGTTATACTACTCCATCTTTTGACTTCTGCCCCTGGCAAAGACAAGAGAATATGCTGGATGGGTTTTGGGGCTGATGCAGCACTCACATCTTTATGCATGAGAAAAGATAACTACATAAAAAAATAGAGAGTCCACAGGCGCTACTGCATCCTGAAATATACGTTGACTGGCTATGTAACTTCAGACAAATAACATTTATACTGTGTTTCAAACCTATTTTGGAAGGTAATTCTATCTAAAAAGTACCTTTCACCTCCATAATTTTAATATTTGGAGAGTCTTCAGGGTATCCAATAATTTATCTCTGTGTTCTTACTCATATATTTGATGATTTCAAAAAATAAGTAAATGAACAGCTCCTGCTCTGGGCATTGTTACATAATTGAAAAATTCTTAATCACAAAACTCTCTTCAAATCTGTATCATATAAAACCACACAAACCATTTAATAATTAGGTACTAGTAGATAAAATCCAGCTTGAAGTTAGCAGAGCTACACCCACTAGGACCAAAGAAGGAAGGAATCTTCAGCTAGATCCTTGTCTTGCAGCCAGTTTTCTCCCTTAATGCCCAAGAAAAACTTTGTAACTTGTTCTAAATAACAAATCTCACTTGTAATATTGAAGGGAGGAGGTGAACTACAGCTCTGGGTGAGTATCTGCTGGGACCCCTTCTTATGAATTTGATGAAATTCCAAATTAAATACCTGCTCTGATCTCAACCACACAAAATGGGTTGAAATATTTTCCTGGATGTTTAGGAACCATACAATGTAGGCTTTTTACTTATTTTAATAGATCGGGATCTGAAAGTTTTAAGATCACTCCTTGAGATTTTTAGATCAGTGAATATAAAAATGCCTTTTATATCTCCATCAACAGCGTTATAAACTAGAAAGGTCGTCCAACTGGGATTATATATATGATCAACTAAGGTGTGGAAGTGGGGTGCTTATTACAGGAGATACTGAGTGAGAGACAACAAAGCATGTCTTATTTTTAGAAAAAAACTCACTAAGTTGGTGGCACTGTCAGAAAAAACCTCATGATTTTACATGTGTTTTCATTACTTGAGGAGAGCTTGGCTTCACCATTTTTGTAACTCTTCTTCAAATAGTTTTTGCCTCAGCCTCCTGTTTATCAGACTGAAAGAACGCAGCTGCTTCAGGTTCTGTCAGTCATGAGCCCCTGGCCCCTCCCCAGACTCCAGTTTCTCCATGTGCCTCTTGAAATGGGGAGTCAGATACTGGGATGCAGTATTTCAGCTATTGCCTAATCAATGCGTCATACAGAGGGAGAGAACTTCCATTGTCCAGCTGGTCACGCTGCTCCTAATGTAGCCCATATTAGCGGTGAGGACGTTTCCTCACATTTTGCTTGGCATCTACCGTGCTCTCCCTGTCCTTTTCAGCAGAGCTGCTACGAAGCCAGTCAGTTCCTAGCAGGCAGTGCTGCATGGGGCTACCCTGCCCCTAGAAAAAACTGCAGAAGTTGTCTTGTTGAACGTGGCGTTTCCAGCCAGGAATTTCCTCAAGGTCCATCTTGATAAAAGCTCTACAGCTTGATGTATCAGGCGCCACTAGGTTAGTATTGTCTAGAAGATTGCTGAGAATGCATTGTGTTTCAGTATCCAGGTTGGGGAGGATATTGAACATTTTCAGCCCTACCACTCACCACTATAATACTCTGCTTGGTACTGGCTACCAATTGGATATCAAACTAATATTTACTGTGAGTGTTACCCTCCAAGCCCAGCTGTCCCAGTGATTTTTGTTCTACCTACTAGACCATTTGATTACATCCACCACACTCCCCACATCTGTATTTAAGGTCAGTTCATCACATAAGGTGATCAGTTTGATCAAGCTTGAACTGCCTTTTGTACGTCTGGATTGATTGCTGCTGGTTACTGTTTTGTTCTCTGCATGTTTGGAGGTTGGATTCCAAAAGGATGTGGTGTGTAGTCTTTCCAGGGGCTAAGGTAAGACTAATCATCCTGTAGTTGCCAGAGTTCTTTTTCTCATGCCTTTTTTAAAGACAGGCATAGTGCTAACTTTTTTCCAGTTTTCAGGGACCTACCCCAGTGATCATTCATTTTTTGGACATGACAGGCAGGACACATGGAGTCACATCAGCCAGCTTTTTCAGCACTTTCAGATTATTCTTGCCTGTCCTCATAGGTTTGAATACATCCAGCTGCACTAACTCATCCTAACTTGTTGTCCATAACCTGTTAATTCCCAAACCATCCTGGTACACCTGGAAATATAGGACTAATCTTTTCCTGTGAATATTGAGGCAAAAATGTACTGAGTACTTCAGCCTTTTCCATCTGCACAACCACTAGGTTGTCTCCCCCATTCTGTAACATGCCATGTTTCCTCTGAATTTACACGATTCCCTCTTGCTGCTCTTTATATCCCTCACTTGTTTAAATTCTAAATGTGCTTTGTTTTTTCCAGTTTTGTCCCTGAGTGCCAAAGTAGTCTTCTGGTGCTTTTTCTTTTTGTTGCCTGTTCTTGCTTTCTTTATGCTGTCTTTTTGCATTACAAAGCACCTGCTTAGTCAAGTGGCTCTTTTACTGAAATTTCCAGTCTTGTACAACAGGATTACTCATTCCTGAGCTCTCAGTAAGTTTTGTATAAAAATCTATGAGCTATCATAGACACTTTCTGCATTCACTTCCTGGAAGATTCTGCTGAGCTACCTCCTGAATAACCCAAAGTCCACTTGAATAAAATCCTGAGTCCTAATTCTTCTGCTTATCTTCCCAATCTCCTTCTGGATCCTGAATGCAATCAGCTTGTGGTCACTGTTCCCAAGCTACTATCTGTGACCGCATTTGCCACTTGTTCTTCCTTGTTTGTGCACAGAGGTCACATAAAGTATCACCTGTGTTTGGTCTCCCTAGCATTTGCATTAAAAAGTTATCTCCAACACAACCTAGAAATATCCTGTATCACTTGCAGAATGCCATGGTGCCCACATGGTTGAAATCCCTCATGAGGGCCAGGTAATGGCCTCCTTTGAGATGGTTATGGAGAGAAACAAGGTGTCCTCGAGTCTGCTCTTCTCCAGGCTAAACCACCCCAGTTCCCTCAGCTGCTTCTCACAGGACTTGTGCTCCAGACCCTTCCCCAGCTCTGTTGCCCTTCTCTGGACATGTTTCAGCACCTCAGTGTCTTTCTTGTAGTGAGGGGCCCAAAACTGAACACAGGATTCAATGTGCTGCCTCACCAGTGCCCAGTACAAGGGGACAATCACTTTGCTGGTCCTGCTGGCCACACTGTTCCTGGTGCAGGCCAGGATGCCACTGGCCTTCTTGGCCAGCTGGGCACACTGCTGGCTCATATTCAGCTGGCTGTTGACCAACAGCGCCAGGTCCTTTTTCGCCAGGCAGCTTTCCAGCCACTCGTCCCCAAGCCCATAGTGTTACATGGGGTTGTTGTGACCCAAGTGCAGGACCCGGCACTTGGCCTTGTTGAATCTCATACAATTGGCCTTGGCCCATCGATCCAGCCTGACCAGATCCCTCTGTAGAGTTTTCCTACCCTCAAACATGTCAAAACTCCTGCTCAACTTTGTGTCCTCTGCAAGCTGACTGAGGGTACACTCAATTCCCACATCTAGGTCGTTGATAAAGATATTAAACAGAACTGTCCCCAGTACTGAGCCCTGGGGAACACCACTTGTGACCAGCCACCAACTGGATTTAACTCCGTTCACCACAACTCTTTGGGCCTGGCCATCCAGCCAGTTTTTTATGCAGCAAAGAGGGCATTTATCCAAGCCATGAGCAGCCATTTTCTTCAGGAGAGTGCTGTGGGAAATGGTGTCAAGGCTGTACTGAAGTCTAGGTAGACAACATCCACAGCCTTTCCCTCATCCACTAAGCAGGTCATCTTGTCATAGAAGGAGATTAGGTCAGTCAAACAGGATCTTCCTTTCATAAACCCATGCTGACTGGGCCTGATCACCTGGTTGTCTTGTACAAGCCATGTGAGAGCGCTCAGGATGATCTTCCCCTTCACCTTCCCCAGCACTGAGGACAGACTGACAGGCCTGTAGTTCCCTGGATCCTACTCCTGGCCCTTCTTGTAGATGTGTGTCCCATTTGCTAACTTCCAGTCCACTGAGACCTCCCTGGTTAGCCAGGACTGCAGATAAATGATGGAAGGTGGCTTGGTGAGCACTCCGCCAGCAACCTTCAGCAGCCTTGGCCACACAGATTTGTGTGTAAGGGCTGTAGCAGGTCGCTAACCATTTCTCCTTAGATAGTGGGGGCTTAATTCTGCTCCCTGTCCCTTTCTTCCAGCTTAGGGGGCTGGGTGCCCAGAGAACAACTGGTCTTCCTTGAGGCAAAGAAGGTATGAAAGTACCTCAGCCTTTTCCTCATCCTTTGTCACTAATGTTTCCCCTCACATCCAGTAAAGGATGGAGATCTTCCTTAACCCTCCTTTTGTTGCTAATGTATTTATGGAAACATTTTTTTATTGTCTTTTATGACAGAGGCCAGGTTAAGTCCTAGTTGGGCTTTGGCCCTTCTGATTTTTTCCCTCTGTAATTTCATGACATCCCTGTAGTCCTCCTGAGTTGCCTGCCCCTTCTTCCAGAGCTCAGAAACTCTCTGTTTTTTCCTGAGTTGGCGCCAAATCTCTCTGTTCAGCCAAGCCAGTATTCTTCCCTGCCAGCTTGTCTTTCAGCACATGGGGACTCTTGCACCTTTAAGACTTGCTTCTTGAAGAATGTCCAACCCTCCTAGACTCTTTTGCTCTTCAGGACTGCCTCCC
>NW_010237586.1:68789-96055 GCF_000690775.1 Eurypyga helias | reverse complement strand
CCTTGTAGCCCCTTCAGGTACTGGAAGGCTGCAATAAGGTCTCCCCGGAGCCTTCTCTTCTCTAGGCTGAACAAGCCCAACTCTCGCAGCCTTTCTGCTGACCTTGCTCCTTACTTCTCCTGGAGTCAAAAACTCTGTCAGTCTGTGTGACCGCTATGCCTGAGACAGACTCCAACCATCACATCGCCCACAAGTCCTTCTCTGTTCACAAACAGCATGACCAGTGGGGCACATTCCCTAGTTAGCTCACTCACCAGCTGTGTCAGGAAGTTCTCTTCCACATACTCCAGGAACCTCCGAGACTGTCTCTTCTCTGCTTTATTCTATTTCCAGCAGTCATCTGGTAATTCTTATCCCAATCGGGCTTAAGCTTCTGTCTTGGAGAAATTTCTTCAAAGACCCCGTCGGTTTCCTGTGCAGTGCCCCTGATGCGGTGAGCCCGCTGACCTCTCTTGGCAGCTCTGCACTGAGCGCAGCAGAGGCTTGATCAGAACGCACCTCCCCGGCTCCCTGCCCCAGGGAGGAGTTGGGTGGCTGAGCAGTCCAAGCCCTGCATGGCAGAATGTGCCTCAGCACTTCCATCGAGGCTGAGGTTGCCCAAGTACCAGAAGGGCCACACTGGTGACCTGTGCTGTGTTATCACCATTTGGGAGGAGCTTCTGTTGGTGACATCTCTGGGCGTTCTTTATGCTCCCTGCAACCCAACTGCCATATTAACTGCTTTCCTTCTGGTTTTGTGTTCTGATGGCAGGGCTTCTTGTTTCTGGTGTTCCCAAAGGAACAGCATCTCATCTCTAGATGAGTAGGAAGCTGATGCAAGTTAACTCTGTGACTCCCACCTGGCAGGGAGCTCCTCGTGCTGCCGGTTAGTTAGTTCGTTCCCTGCCCTGTTTGCTTGCCTTGTGATTGCATCCCATCCCGTCACACATTGCTTCCTCTTGCGCTGCTGTTCGGACCAAGGGCTGGAAACCAGCCATGAGTTAGCCATGCTGCCTTAGGACTGGGACTAGCAGTTCTAGTTTCGGGATAGGCAAATTAGGATGATTTATACAGGATTTGGTTTTATGTGCTTTCCACAACAACCATTCAGTAAAGTAAATACATGTTGTTATTTTTTTCTGTAAAGTATTTTTAGTAAATCCTGTGCCTCTTTTATTGAATGACTAATGCATTTTGGTACATCTGAATTACATCTATACTGAGTCATTTTGTTTTGTAATGACATATTTAAATGTTTAAATCTCTACAGAAATTAAATATTGTAAAAGACTTTAACCTTTTGTTCCGGGGGTTGGTTTGTTCCTGTATTATATCACCACAAGCCTCTGCTTTGGGGAAGAACTGTAAGCTGAAGACTGACAGAATGCTGTATCACAAAAACATTTCTGGAAACCATAAATGAGCCAGTGTGGTTTTGCACAGCCAAAATTTTGGGGTGTTTTTGAATCAGATCTTCCCCTGCTTGCTGCGTAATGTTGTTGCATTTACCATTTCACAATACTGTTGTTGGATGCCTAATTTTTCCTAAGCCACTGTTCACCCAACATTTCTAATATTTTCCCTCATTTCTTCTCAGACTGTAGTTACTTCACGTTTTGAAATGAAAGCTTTGTTTAGGCGAGAGGTTTTGCTAGTGACAGAACTAAAAGTTCTATCAGTGTTCCCTGCAGTTTCGCTTTTCTTGTGTTTTGTGGGGGTTTTTTTGGGGGGTGGGGGTGGTGGTTCTTTTGTTTTATTTTGTTAAAGTCTTGTATAGGACATATAAGCTGAAATGAAAGTATTTGCAAGTTTCATACTGGGATAACTGTAAAATAAATGTAAATATTTACTGCTTCTATAGACCAGTTGAACAGCCTTCCTTGAATTACTTTGTCATGTGTACTACTTCTTGAACTACTTCTTCCCTTGTCTGCTGTCTTTCTCTTATCAGCTCATGATGCCCTTATAGTCCTTGAACAACTGCCTGTTATACCAGACTGTCCTTATTTTGAAATACCTTACAAGCTTTCACTTGCGCTTCATTATCCTGGATTTGTAATCTCTGTTTCTCCTGATGTGTGGTTTATATTGTGTCTTTGCTTGTGTGCCAGGTCCATCATTTACTTTGTGAGCTCTTTAGGGCAGAGAGCTGTTCATCATATTGTGTGCTTTCTGAAGCCCGTACCATATTTTTAGAATTCAAAGAACAATCATCAATCATTGTGAAAGACTAATATCCTTTTATTCCGCTATCTGTGAATACTGTTTGAGGCTTCTCGTTGCCTTCCCCAGACAAGGAATCAAAACTAAGAGCCACAGACAAGGTTAGTTTTGTTCTTGCACAAATGAGTTGTACTGTGACAAAGGGTTTCAAAAAGAAACCAGTTACCCTGCCCCAACAGACAACCAAACAAAACACCTAGTCTTCACCACTGAGCAAGAGAGCTGGGACTAAATATGAGAAGAATGGGAGATGTTTGTAGTGGTAATTCTGAAATGAATGTGACTTTCTGCTCTGTGCATATTTGTATGTAAAATACAGAGAATAGGATTGTCAAAAGTGCCTACATGATTTAAGAACCTTGTAAAAACAAAATGAGAGACTGAATCCACAGCTAAATGGTTAGGCAATAACCTGGGATGTGGGAGAGTCAGGTTCAAGTACTTGCTCCAATTATCTTTTAATTAGTTATACAAAGTGGAACAACTTCAAACAAGAGAGATCGAGATGTCTTACCCCTGAATACCCAATAGCCTATGGGCTAGGACAGCTAATACGGGATGAGCAGAGATTTGAAAACGGGTCACTCACCTTACTGATGACTCTTTTAACCACTGAGATATTAAATCTGATAGTCTGCGGATTTCTCTCATCATTGTTTACGAGGAAGGATTTGCCTGGCTTAAGCAACTGACTCAAGGAAAGGGTTTGTGGTGGAGGCACCCATTGCCATTAGAGGAACAGGACTGCCTGTCTCTTAGACAATCTCTGCTTAGATAGCTGGCTTTTGTGAGTCCTCTTTTTTGGCACTGGCTTTTCCCATGCATCTTATGAAGAGTCTGACTGTCTAATTTAGGGAGGGAATTGCGTTAGGTGTCAGGTTCTCTAAAGCTTAAGTGCTACAATCTGCATCTTTGCTTCAACTTAGTCTTTTTGTGCGTCTGTTTGTTTGCCACCACGTAGGGACTTACAATGGTGCTGACAGACCAAACAGAGGGTACAGAGCACTTTTAACAGGGCTGACATTCTAAATAGCAGACATAAAGACATTGCGTATTGTTACAATGTGTTTACTGCTGAAGGAGGAAAGCATGCTAATATACTAATTACATCATCTTGGGAGACTCGTAATTATCTCGACAGGATTTCATGAGTCCACAACCATTTGATTTGTCCTAATTCAGAGCCTTGTCATCCTCATCTGCAATCTCTTGCCCAGATGGAGCATGGAAATCGACATAAGCGTTCCTAATATGCAAATAGAGATCTGCAGTTCCACTTCAAAGCAGCAGCTTCTGAAGTGGGAGTTTTAATTATTCCATTTTGAGTTAGTGACTCTGCAAAAGAGGTTTTTTTTCTTCTGCCAGTGAGTTGGGTGTTCTCTTTTTTGTCAGTTTTGTTACCCAACTTTGCAGTCGGCCTGTCTCGTTCTCTCTGTCATGCGAACAGTGAAAACAGTTGACCAGTTAATGATCCATCTGTTTACTGATTTTAATCAGTAACTTCCTCAGGGAGTTGTTTGTCCTGTTCTTGGGTTCTTTTTTGCATGTAGTATTTTATATAACAAGATGAGATTCCTCCTTGCTCGCCACAGTAGTCTGTCATGAACTTGAGAAACAAGGGCAGATATAAACTGCCCTGTATTTGTAGAGATGAGCTGTCTCTGCTGTCAAAACTTACGTCCCTTGGGCAAGAGAATGTGCTGGTGAGGTTGGTGGAGGAGAGAAACTTTTATGAAGCAGGAAATATTATCATGTGACTATATTGCATGTCCGAAGACAAGAACAAAGGCGAACCATCATGATGGGGATTGATAATAGTTAATCTACAGGAATTGGCCAAAATAGCAAGTGATCGGCTGAGAAACAGCTGAAATTTCATCTGATTGTGAATGACTGCAGACTAGTGTCGTCCAATTTAAATATTTTGCTGTGACATGTACCCATAGAACTCAAACGTTTCAACTCAAAGGTCCCTGTTGAGTCGTGAGATGCAATTACAAGGTTTAGTTGCTTACGGTGAGTTACGTTGTTCCGCTTCGGATGGCGTATTTTCACTTTATAATGAGGTGACTTAAGGAGGTCACTGACAGTTGAGGAAAGTGCGCAGCAGTAGCACACTCAGGACAAAATCTTCCTAGGTGTCAGTGGGTACACTTGGGAGAGCACGTACTGCAGTACCCTGTGAAGAGGCCAGCAAAACCTACCGTTGAGTGAGGCTGCTCACCCTTGTGTAGAGGGGAGACGGTCGCTCACTCCATCTGCTCCTTAAACCCTTTGCCAGTGACTCAGGAGCTGGTGCTTGGTGAGAATGTAATATATGAGAGGAAGAATGAAGGCATCCCATAATGAGGGCTCGTAACAAAAGAGGAATCAGTTTAGCATGTGATGTACAGTGAATGAGTCAGGGAAACGAAGGAAAAGCGAGTTTGATAAAGTTATAAGAGGGAAAGTGCGGTACTGAAAAATTGTGATGAGCTTCCAAAGAGGATAGAAAAGGGAAAGCAAAGTAATACGAGAAAGAGGAAGGGTGAGTTCAAAACCAGTACTAAATATAGGAACTCAGACGGTAAATTCAGGAATATGTACGACAGGGGAGGTGCGATAAGACAGTTGGCTGGCAGAGAGTTTATGCTAGCAGCCTGAAAGAATTTGGGGAGACAGATTTGATCATGTTGCAGAAATTGAGGAACAAGGAAAAAAAATGTATCTATTGAGTTTGAAAATAACAGAAAGGAAATACTAGCATGCACAGAGTGATAAATTTTTTAGAAAATTACTTTTTTTTATGCTTTTAAATCTTACGGTAAGTGACAGTTTCTAGTCATGACAACATCAAATTTCTGGGATTGTCAGCCAGCATAATGAGAATGTTTTTGATGGTCAGAAAAGCACCAAGTTTTTTCAGTGATATGGCCAAACTCATACTGGTTTGACTTCCTCTGTGAGTAAGTCCTTCTGGAGACAAACAAGATTTCTGCTCCATAACCTTTTCTTGTCAGCTGTGGCAATATTAAGAAAAGTGTACTTAAATTTGAGGTTAAGCTTTTTACTTTATTTTGCTTTTACAAACAGTATTTCAGTGTATGTGAAGGGTACTCCATTTAGGAACTCTTCTGCTTCATGCTCCTTTTTCTCTTATTGCCATGCAGACAGACCCTCAGGTAGAACGATCTCCTTCAGCTTAAAACTGCAGTTGACAACTCTCATTTTTTTCCTGTTTCTTCTCACGCAGCTATCACATTTTGCAGACATGAGTAAACTAATACAGCTGTCACACACCAGTCTCATTTACATAAATTGTTATTTAAACTATGAACTATATGAAAACTGTTTTAAATTAAAGTTGGATTTTAATTACTTCCAACAACATCTAAAACTCAGAGGCTTATGTGTAAAGGGGGAGTCTGTATGGGCTGGAGAGTTGGAATATGATTTCATTTTTAGTCATAATTTTAAGCCTAGGTTGATAATTTAAGTTTAGATTTTTAACAAGTCGATGCAAAATAAATGTCTGAATTTTTATAAACTCTTCGGGTGTGCTTTATGTTCCGTGGTCAGCTATCAGATTGCATCCGGTGTCTACCTTACCGTTAGGTACTACTATTGCTGGTATTGTGTTTAGTTATAGCTATTGTACTTACTCTTGTTGATACTGTTCACAGTTTTTCAGCTTTTCTTTAATGTGGAGAGTAGGAAGCAAGTTGATTTTGAGCTATAATGTGTAAGTTAATGTAATGACCTGTAATAAAAAAGCTGTTCAGGTTTCCTCAAAATTCTCAGGACCCAGTTTTGCCAGGCTCTGTATATGTATAGAAAGAGATGTTCTGGAATCAGGAAGCTGATGCTCTGATAGGTAACAAGAAAGGTGTGGATAGACACCAAGGATTTTGGAAAGTCAGTGGGAAGGATGTGTAGCGTGGTAATGTAGACAAGATTAATCCAGGCTGTTACAAAACACATGTCTTGGCAAAAACTGGTGACCACAGAGGAGTGTATAAGCAGCTTAATCTAGCATACTAGGAGCAAAGGCCCTTTGAATGCTAATTTTCTGTTTCTGAGGCTTTGCTGAAGCTGCGTTAATAACAAAGATGGGACCTGCAAGCAAAGAGGAGTGGAAGAATTGCAGTTCAAAATACCCTTCTCTGTCAGATGATATACTGCCTGCAGGGAGCCTGTGTAAACTAGGGAACTGAGATATCCTGGGACACCCATAGAGCAAAAAAGGGCATGTTGGCATTCCAAACTGTCCTGTGCGACAGAAAAGAATCCCTTGTGGATGTACTAGGAAAGCACACAGTGTTTGCCAAAACAAGAGAAAAGGTGCAAGCTGTCAGCCAGAACTGGTAAATCAAGAAGGATAAGAACGGAAGTAAGACCTGAGTTTAATGGCTGATAACTCAACAGAGGGCTGTCCCAATAGGATGCTGGATAAGAAAACATCACTAATAATGACTGAAGAATGTGATATGTGTAAAGGCTCAAGGGAGAGACTTGTCTCGTAGGCACTCACAGGAAACTTCAAAATAAAAGGCAGTTGTGCCACAGACACAGACTGGGACTGTTGTGCAGGTGAGGTGGTTTGTACTCACCACAGTGTAAGGTAGATACTCCCAGTTTATAAGGAAATAGTGAGGGCATGCTGCAGTTGCACTCCCACCCCACCACCACACCCCACCCTTGCTTAGCAGAGCTCTGCACCATCACAGAATTCACTGTTCTGTGTTAAAGGTGGAGTCACAATACTGTTGGAAGTATTGCCATCTTGATCCATATGTTAATATAGCTATATTAATTTGGTGAGTCTGGGCTGTGTCAGCCAGGATATATGTTTTTCAACTAATGTCGATTCAAACAAAGCATGAGCTGTACGTAAGAAATCTTATTGCTCTTTCCCAAAAGTGTAAAGGTTACATTTAGTCTTAATGAAAAATGACAATATGACTCACATTGCTGTTTTGGAGACTGTGAAGAAGAAATGCTGTCAGTGCTGAAGAACTTTTTGAGGACAATAATTTCATCAGATGAATGGAAAAAAAAAAAAAACACCACAAAAAAATCCCCAAGAGGAGTGAAAATTGAAAATGTCTGTTTGACTTTCACCGGAGGTATACCCCAAAAATATGGAAAACATCCCTCTGGGAAATCAGCTGATTTCAACAATGCATGCTGTATAGAGGATAAGTCATACTTTGTATTTAAACAGGGATCAGCTTCACAGCTGGCATAAATCAACAGTGTTTTGTAGGAGCTGGTGAAGATAACACTGAATTGTACTTGTTTTAGGATTTAGCTGTTTATTTCCACACTATGGAAAACATTGGTTTTGGTGATCTCAGTCAACCAAGCAGAGCCATACAAGAGTAAACAGGTTGTTAGTCTGAAATCACCGTAGGGCCTCCTTCTGCTCCCACTGAAATCAATGTCTAAATTCCCATCAGTTTGAGTGGGATATTAAAAAAAAAAAAAAGCTCTAATATCCATGTTAATGTATTTTCTAAATATGTGAATTAATCAGCAGCTTGGTAAACTGGTTCAACAGCCTGATGCATTTGCTGAATCAACCTTGCTAAAACAGATGCACCATCTGCCTCACAGTTTGTAACATGCTGTTAAAACAAAGCAACATTTTTATAAGTATAGTTATTTTTGCTGTTATAGGCCTTAATCTGTGCTCAGGCAAATCTACATGATACTGGTTATCTCTAGTGCACCAAAATTAGCTTGCATATAAACCACGTTTGTGTTGGAACTTTAAAGAACATAGAGAAGAAGGCATTAGTAAATTTATGTATCTGCTCCTTCACTGTGTCTTGAACCGTATTTTTAGGTGTTTTCATAGATGTCTCCCAAATACTGTAGAAATTCGTACTTTATGTATTGAAAAACTACAGAGAAACAAGAGTAAGACAGGCTTCTGTTTGGTTGAAATCATTAAGAAAATTCAAACCACAGGCAGTTGGGCTTTCAGAAATGCTAGAGGGATTAAGGTACTAAATATCCATTAACTTTCTTCGCTTTGGTACCTTGGGAAAGCCTCACCCCTAATGCTCACATTTATTGTTCTCTTTATGAGCCGGTTTTACGCTATTCGTAGCGAGTAGCTTCGATACTGGTATTTCAGTAAGATCCCCTTTCATTGCTTCTTTTTCCCCCTTTGCACAGGGGGTCTTGGAGAGAAACAAAAAGATGCTCACAGTCGTGTGTCTACCACAGTGACTGGGGAAACTACAGAGTGGGGTTTTTTGTTACAGCACGTGCAGAGTAGAGCATTTTGCGTGAGGTGAAACTTCTAACAGATGGGAACCCCAAGAAATGCTGTTCAGGCTGTAAGCTTTGCATTTGCTCCCAGGCAATTTTGTTTCTTGACCTGGTCCTCATTTACTTTAATCCCACCCTGTATCTACAGTTCCTTTCTAAACAGGAGAAAGAAAGCAAACAGGGTGGGCCAAAGTCCATTTCTGGCCTTACCAAAATGACTCTCATGTGCCATGAGTTGTGAGGAGTTGTTGGGATATACCCTGGTACCCATGGAAGCAGGCTGTGCCCTCTGTGCTTGCTTTCTTTATAAAGGTTAAACATCTCCAGCTGCATTCCAAGTAGGGAAAAGAAACCATGGAAGGTAATAGCAATTTCATTACAGGGGACACCTTAGCTGTGTCACTGTATTGACGTTCTGCGTTTGAACCATGGCAACCCTGCCTCACCTTCAGACTGTTACTCTGGCAGTGTTTCCCGATATTTGAAACGTGCTGACAGTCATTTTCTGTTGTGCTGGCCTGGTTTAAAGGGCAGTATGTGTCATAAGTATGGGTCAGCCCTTATAAATATGCCTCTCTTGGCATTTCACAATTGTCTGGGAAGGTGTTGCTCAACCGGAGTCCCAGCCCTGAAGCCATGATGTATAGAGGTATTGAATCTCCTGAATCAGATGTGGGCCCTTAGGCACTTGTGGCTGCAGCAGAGCTGTGTTCAAACCAGTGCAGCTCCTGCTGCTGACGATGACGTCCTTTTTGACTGCACATGCAGATGCTTCCAAGAGCTGTGTTTTATTTGTGCATCAAAAAATGGTCTCATCTTCGCTAAGGGTTTGATTCCATCCATTGAGGAATAATAAATGGCTGTTTAGGTTGAGCTGAAATTTTGCAGCCTGATTCAGTTACAGTGGTGACTCACTGAGAGTTGGTTCTCACATGATTCACAAAGTGTATGGGTGACTCAACCCACAAATTTACTTAGCTCCCATGTTATTTTCCCTCTCAGTGAAAAAAAAAATGGTTATAATAAATAATCACAGCAAACTTTGACTTGCCCTGAGGTAAAATAAATGTGTGTGTTGAAAGGCTGCGTGTTTGTAATAATAAATTATTTAGTGAGGCAAGGATGAAATAATAGGACGTAGGAATCGTTAAACAAGAAAGAAATGTGACGTGCATTTTTGGTTGATTTTATTGCAGAGCAGATGTAAATAAAGGAGGAATAGTTATCTTTCTCTCATGGAGACACTCAGAGAAGCTATTCTGACTTACTGCTATAGGAAGCCAATTCTTGGCATTTGTCCTCTGAAATAGGCAGTTTTAGTTATGTTTGTGTCTGGGTCAGACATTTTAAAGTGATGTCATTTCAGAAAGTGTGAGATATGAAAACTGTGTCTTTGTAGGACATTTTAGGCTAGTCGCCCCAAGTCCTGAAGTACCCAAAGTTGTCTGAAAAATCTCTGCTGGGTTCCTTTACAATATCAAATTCACAGGCATAAGAAATTCTGTCCCAACAGGAGCTATAAGAGACTATGTTTTTCTTCAAAAGATGCAGCTGCTCTCAGTGTTCCATAAGCATATGCACGTGGCTGTAGTGTAAATACAGTCTAAATTACTATGAGTTTAGAGTTAGGTGGAGACATCAGCATATCCTTTTTCAGGATATAAATATCTAGGTAACTACATACCTCTGAGCTTCTTACACTGCGTGACTAATCACCCTCCCTTTCATAAATGAAACAACAAGAATCTGGAAAATGAAGAAATTCTGCCATGTCAGCTGACTTGGTCATATTTTTTTTGGAATGTGTCTTTACCCCACAACTACCGAATGCCAATAATATCCATAAATTAAACTTTAAAAGTCCATATTTTGTAGGGATTAAATTACAGGAAACAAGTAATGTGTGGCTTGAAAGATTAAGGTGAGAATTCTGAATTCTTTGGAAAGATAATTCTTTTGCAGATTGCGTCACGGGTTTGAGGAAGCCTCAACGTGGTTCAGGTACGGCAAGAAATTTCTGAGAAATAAAATGGATGGCGCTGGCAAACACCCAAAAACCAAGGGAGATAAACGATAGCCCTGAAAAAGAGCACCTAGGAACAGTGACAGGATTAAAAATAGGCAGCTAACGGACTTCTGTGCTAGAGAGAGAAGAAAGAAAAGACTGAAAACTAACCGTGGGTTGTCACATGCTGAACCACTGCAACTCAAAGTCCAGCGGAGCATTTTTGTGGTACGCAGAATGCCGCTCTTTTATCACGAAGTTTGCCAAGCGGCCACAAGCTGTTTCGGGCCTCTTTGTAGAAGAGTGAACCAAATACACATGTTAATTTGAACTTTCCCTCAGCTGAAGGAGAAGGTAAAAGGATGGCTTTGTGCTCAAAGCACAGAACCCGGATTTATTTATTCTTGGTTCTGCTACAGTGTCCTTGTGCAACCTTAGGTTATTCGTCTCCTCATGCCGCAGTCTCCCCATTTGTAAAATACAGTTAATGGTACGTACGTCACCATGGGCGTTTGTGGCTGAATTCTTTAATGTTTGTAGTGTGTTTTGGGACATAATGCTGGGAAGGACAAATTGCCAAATGCTGCAATGCTGCATGCAGAGTTATGCTAATTAGTGCCTTTTTAGACACTGATCCCTTACTGTATGTAGACTGCTACTGCAGGCTGGTCCAATTTTAGTCTATGGTACCTTTGACCTCACTGGTTCTGGGATGGGTCTGGAACAGAATAATTTATTTCCTATTTGGTGCTGATGGTAATGGATGAAATAAACATTCCTGAGTCTGCCACTTGGAATACCCTGAATTTACCATTGTCTTAGGCTATGCAATCTGGCCTTTCATAAAGCCTGACTTTTTGAGGCTTAGTCTGACAGTTTGTACATGGATTAGACATGCTACCAGTGAAAGAATCTGCGAAAGGAAGGCTCATCCTTACAGATAGATTTTGGTGGAAGTCAAAGGTGTGCTATGAACTGGCTTGTTTCATAAGCATTGCCCATCAAACACAGTAACCTCTTTGCACGTGTCACTGTGACCAGGTGGTGTAGTGCGTTCCCATGAGCAAATATATCTTTTGATAGGTAAACCACAGCCTTGTTTTATTAAATAATTATTTTTTTAGTGTTTCTAAATGTGTTTTCCTATCAGCACTCCTGGTAGACCATCTATGGGGTCTCATTAATTACCATGTATAATACGTCTGTTGTCCTCTTACTGCTGAGATCCTGTGGGGTTCTTTGCTCCTATGGGACTGTCACAGCAAATGCTTTTGCTTTTTCTATTGCTGTAAACAAGCTGTTGTGACTGATACTTCTTTTCACCATATGTCTTGAACACTCCCAGTTCATAGTTATATGTCATTTCCAGGATGCTTTGTAGGGTGTGTATGCCTCCACCCCATTTCAAAATCAATGTAATTCTCAATGGATTGACTAATGACTGCAAGGTGTTACTTCGCGTGCTGGTTTTGGCTGACAGTGCTGCTCAACGAACAGTTGTTTGCTTAACGTGTCTTTCATGGTTCCCATGTGAAGTAACTTTTACTGACAAGTTGAACATGCCAATGGCTTCAGGTTTGCTAGTAAGCATTTATCTGACATGCTGCTGAGACCGAGAAGAAGTATGACCCCAATTTGTCGCCCTGAATATTAATGATTCTGCCTTGTCACTGAGCCATATCCTATGTTTGTATTGTCCTCATACATTTTGTTGCGCTGATCTCATCATCACTACATCCATCATGAATCTGTAGAGTAGGAGTAGGTGGTGAGAACTAAAGAAAACTGCAATATACCTATAAGGGTGTTGTGCTGATGCAGTCTGTACGATGTTGCAATGCTCTCCCACCGTGAGGAACTGGAACTGATGTCACATTTTCTTTGTTTTCGTTTATGTTGTTGGCTTAGGCCATTCTCAACCCTCTTCATGGGATAAAATATGCAGCACCGAAGAGAAATTGCTTGTGCACAGCAAATATATTTACTTGTTATTATAGTGGGTGGACGTGCCTTGTTAGTCACCTGCGACGTGTTGGCCTTCCAGAAGAGCTACCTGGCATTTCAGTAATAGCATAGGTGATGGTACAGTATTGAGTGTGGTCAGGAGTGGTGTCTCTACTAATCACTTTAATGAAAGCAATTGTCTGGAGGTGAACAGAAACTGAATTTAAATTGTAAATGGGAAAAAAGTTAAACTACAGGAAAGAGCATTCTTTGAGCATGCCTCTCATCTAACGCTTTAGGTTTCTGTGTTAGATGGTTGTCTGAGCCTGTGTCATGTGCTGCATTCCTGGGCAATCCTCACAACGTAATTGGGAATATAGCTGATGTGAAAGTCCTTTTTTCTTGATAACTGGTGAAATTGTTCATGTTGCCTTTAGCAAACAGCATACCAGCTCTTCCTTTGTTAGATACATGGCAGTAAGCTGTGTGATTATAGTTAGGCAGTCAAGGGAAGGTTTTGTATACTTGTTCTCTTGAGGTTAGTACAGATGTCTACATGCAAATCTTTGTAGCTCCACAGTGGCATGGCAGAGCTGATTTGTGTGCATATAATGCAGCTTCTCAAACATCTGTCCTCTTTGCTAACATAGCAGTTTAAGTTACAGTTCCTGCTCTTTTTCTGCTCCTATTTGTGAAGGTGTTTAATTCTGGAAGTTGGAGTTGAGGCAAGCACTGTTTGAACTAACATTGGCCGTGCCCTTCTGATCACATCTCACTGTGAGAGTAGGATTGAAGATGCTGTGTTGTGAATTTCTGTACTCAAGTCTTCCACGAGTCAAGAAAAAGAGCCTGATGTAACTGTATCAGTATGTAACATAGTCCCTGTGGAGAGCAAAACCTTATTGACATTGGTTTTGTTACAGATGGATGTCTATAATGAGTGTCCACATAATTTCTTTTAAACTTTGTGTGAGTATCAGTAACTTAGAAGCACTTAGGGGTATTTTAGTATTCACAGCTGCACCTTCTATAAGGCCAGAGTGCTCTCATTCGTGGTGAGGGCAGGTCTTGGTGACGGGTCGTTATTTGGTCTGTGCTTGTGAGTGTGGTCCTATGTATATACACTGTTTTTATGTTAGAGAGAGAATGTCTGTAAAAACAACCTGCTGGAGTTGTTGCAGAAAGGAGTATGTTTGCACTGCATGTTGTCCAAATCAAACATAATTTTATAATGTGTTGGATTTTAAATGTATTTTGATTTAGTAACTGCTTTCTTGTGCTTGCACATACCTGATGACCAAGTTTCTTGTCCAGCTGAGTACTGGCAATGTTGGTTTTGGTTGTGATAGGTCTTCTTTTGCAGTGGTTTGCTGTGATGCTGACACAGGCAAATAATTTGAGTGCGTATGATTTCTGCTGTTGCTCTGGGCACAGGATGTTCTGTTTTCCTTTGCTCCTTTTGTCAAGTCCCATAGGATCAGGGCTGTACACTACTGCTTGGCTTAACACAGCAGCCTGAGCATCCGTGATGACATGCTGTTGGTCTTCCATAGTCACCGTGCTCTTTTGGTACCAAGGTTATTCACATTAGATGTTGTGGTAGGTGATGTTTTATCTCCAGGTGCCTTTGGAAACTCCATGCTATCACCTGCAGTGCATAGGTTTTTCGTATTTTGCTTCTTGCCATAACTTGTATCTGCTTGGGTAAACGTGCCAAACTGGCTTTACTTTTGGAAGAAATAATAGTTCTATGGATTGCTTTGCTTTTTAAAAAAGCTTTACTTTCCTTTTTTAAAAGGAAAGTAAAGTTTTCTTGTCTGTGTAGCATATTATATATCTGCTAAGTCCATTTTACATGAACATATATTATTTCTTTGCCTCCTGAAATAAAATATATTCCATAGAGTTTCCAAGGTCTCTGTAAACTCTGGAACCTGTAAACAATTTGATGAAGTGGACCATTTTTTTTGCAGCAGTCTCTTTTCTTGCCTTTCACAATAAATAGCACTGTGGTCTGGTGAGGGACAGAATTTGATGTGTGCGACGGGGGAAGGGTGGCTCAGCAGAAATGGCGCATACCTCCTTTTTTTTTCAGATTGGCATGTTTTGCCATATATTTGGGGTAGAAATAGCCTTTGTCTGGTTTGGAAAATGCTTAACATTAAGGGTTGGACAGATCTCCGCCTTCATTCAGGGTTTGTGCTGTTGCTGACCATCGCTGCCCAGGGCAGTCCCCACCACCTGTGAGCTAGTTGGCATGAAGACCTGTCCAAGGTGCAGTTCCCTAGAATTTAATGTTGGCTTGAGAAAGGGGAGGGAAAACTCCAATTACTGTTTCCTGGGGGTTCCCAAAGTGCTTTTTTCTATTCTTGGAATATCTTAATGTTGCCTATGTGATGTCTTCCTTTTTATTTCTAGTCATTCATTCTTCAGGTCATTCCAGATGCAATTGCTGCAGGCAAGTGCTTTTCAAGAAACCGTGCTTTTGCTTGCCTGTGTGGCATAATGCTCATTGCTCACACAGCACCAATAAACTGAGGTGGTTTCCTTTTATGTTATCTATCTGTTCTGCTGGTGTTATCACACTAATTGAACACGTAGATTTTAAGCTTCTGTAAAGCTGATGGTGAGTGGATATGACTAGTATTTCTTAACAGTTTTTAGAGCACTCTTAAAAAAGTTATTTCTGGTTTTCAGTCATCTCACTTTTTGGACAGCCGTATTCTTTGGTTTCATTCATGTTCAGTGTTATACTGGTTGTTGATAACATGTTGACCTTTACTACTCACAGAAGTAAATTTGACTGCAATTTACTGGTTCTGTTTTCCCTGTTGTTAGTGGGAGAATTACCCTGTGTACAGCATCTGAATTAAATGACACTGAGAAGTTAATCTCTACATTTCATTGTTAGTTTTGCTGAAATAAATAAATACCTTGAGTTATGGTTTCAGAGCAGGAAACCTAGCTCTAGTCAAAAGAAACAGGTTATGTTAATGAATTTTTGCTTAATGTCTTTTGCTATGTATTAAAATGGATTGTAATGAATAACGCTCTATTTCTTCTTCCTTTACAGATAAAACGAGAAAAACCAGAAAATATACCAGATTTAAAATCTTTAGTAAAAGAAAAATTTACTCTACTGGAGAGCAAGAACAGTGACTCAGACTTGCAAAAAAATGAAAAATATATGTATTTTAAAGATCAAGTTAAAGAAATGAGAAAACAATGTAAGTCTTATTTTTTAAAAAATAGATTCTTTGAATGCTAAATGGTAAGATGTGACTAACTGCCCTAAAATACAGAATTGCCCGTTATGGCTCAGTGTTCTTATTTAAACCATATTTAAATTGATGTCTGTAGAAGAAAAGCCAGTGTAATTACCCTGGTAGTTTTATTTAGACTCCCACAAGTTTTATTTAGACTCCCACAGTTCCTACCATGTTTGAATGCAAATATCATGAAAATGTTGCTTCACGTCCTTTTTTTGTAAGGTGGGCTTTTTCATTTCAAGACTTCTTTTTTTTTTCTTCCTTAATTGATAGGATCTTCTAAAAGGATTAGGTAAGCTGTTTTCATTTGTCACTTAAACAAATTGCTCCTGTTTCACAACTTAGGATGTGTTGCAACTCTAAGAAGACCTTTGCTTTAATCGTAGAACTATATTGTTGGAAAATGCTTACTGTGTGTGTTCTCAGGTTTACAGCTTCTATGCACGCACCATGTAACACCGCCGTTTCTTAAAATCTGCTTTTCTTAATTCACGTGATTTATCAGGCGTTAAGATTTTAACTTATTTATGCTCAAATTACCAGAAAAGCTGGAGAGTGTACAGTTTTGGTATTTATGCAGCACAACAAAATTGTGTGCTTTTATTGCCCTGCGCATATAGCAGCCATTAAAATATCACTCTGATTACTGTTGCTGAGAAGTTCATGGGCTTTAACACTATTTGTGTTGTTCTTCCCCAGTCATGATTATGTTCTGAAATCGTATTATTCTTCTTGGTGTCCCTTGACCCCTGTACCTATTCCCTCCCACCCTAGATTTTGATTTCAACATAAAGTGGTATCTCAGGAACTTCAGGAGTCATAGATTAATGATTTATACCATTGAAAAATGATATTCTGGATGCTCTCCTGTAGCTCTCCTTGAGTTTTGTTTTTTTGGCTGCCTATCCAAAACCCACTGAAACTCCTGCTGACTTCACTGGACTTTGGATTACTTCCCTATGGAGATTTATGAAGTGTGAGGACATGCTTGACAAGGTGAATTTTAGATCTGATATCTCAAGACTCCCTAGGATTAAAGCTTGAGGGCTTAATATATTTGTTTCCCATCTTTATGGGTTTTAAGATTTTGGATTTGAGTATTAGCACTGATCTCTGTGTTTAATCGAGCTCTTGGCACTACTTTAAGAATGAACCTACCAAGTTGGAGACCACAAAAGAGTGTAATTTTCACTCCCTACATCACCATAAAATTATTACTGCCCCACCATTATATTGTAATTCCTAATTTCCAGGTGTTTGTAACTGAGAAGATAAAATCTTGATAACTGACTTTGGATTTACTTTCCACCCTGTATTTGCCTGAGGAGGGGGTGTATGCCCTAGCAATACATTCAGCTCAGGCTATGGGACTGAGTTCTAACTGGCAGACCTGTTGAAAAAAAAAACCAAATAAGCACGAGAGTTATTCTTAAAAAATATGCAGACATCATTCTGCAACTACGGCCTGAAAGCCTGATTTGTCTTATGAGCCATTTGGACTTTTGGTTTGGTTGTGTATAGAGGTCAGACTGTGCCCAAAATGAAATGCATGATGATGTTGGATGGACTGTTGTGTTTAGTACATGGACTATTGATCAACTGGGTCAGCTTGGGCTTTGTAGATTTAATGATGTTTTTGATGAGGTAAATCCACCAAATTTGCTTCTGTTTCAGCATTTAATGCAATTTAAAAGGCTGAATGGAAAATTGTTAGTTAGCTTTCACAAATAGTCTTGGATGCAATAAAATGAACGTGTATTCATAGAACCAGTCTGCTGCAGCCCAACGTCTTCTGAAATGGGTAACTAAATGCCACCTCAGGTCAGCAGATAGAAACAGGTGGAAAATTAAAAGTTAAATTTTTCAAAGCAAGCACAATTCTGCTGCATTTGTGACTTCTGCATAAATGATCTGTTGATCCACCATGAAATCCCTTTCCTACTTTACTTTACCTTCCTCTTCAAAAGGCTTTTTCTACCAGGAAAGCTCCGATAAATTCTTGAGTAAGAATGGGTGACTGAAGACCAGTGAAGTCTCTTTATATTCACATAAACACATTTGCTTCTGTATGGCACAGTGACCTGGAACCAGTAAGACTGTCCAGTTTAGTTATGTGATCTTCTTGCCATTACCCTTGTCCTCCCTTTCCTTTTGTGTGTATTTGTCACTCACACCTACCCTTTAAAAAGACTCATGGAATTGAATATCACAAATTTATTCACATGACAGATACCCAGATACTTAAAGGATCAGGTCCTCTGGTTTTTCAGGATCTGGTCCTTTGTGAGAGGCAAATTACCATGCTGAGATGTGTAGTTGAGCACTGTCAATATTATCTATAATACCGCATGCCATGTAGAAGGTAGTGTTACTGTAAAGAAGGAGTGTGCTCGGAGGCGGGAATTTTAGAATCATAGAAGGGTTTGGGTCAGAAGGGACCTTAAAGATCATCTAGTTCCAACCCCCCTGCCATGGGCAGGGACACCTTCCACTAGACCAGGTTGCTCAGAGCCTCATCCGGCCTGGCCTTGAACACTTCCAGGGATGGGGCATCCACAGCTTCTCTGGGCAACCTGTTCCAGTGCCTCACCACCCTCTCCGGGAAGAATTTTTTCCAGAATTTCTGGGTTGCAAGGCCAGCTAAGCTGAAGATTCATAAAATCTTACTGGTTTTCATAACATCTACTAGTTTTGACAAACTGGTGATTTACCTTATAGCACACTCTGTGTACATGTTACTTTTTTTTCTTCTGTAAAGAGAAGATTGAGGTCACTGTTAAATATTCAGCAGCCACACTGGTCAAGTAGTCTGTGAATTCTTTAGCTTCTCCTGTATGAACTGTGATTTCAAAATCATGAGTCTTCCAATACTGGTCCCACAATACCGCATATTATAACGTGTCTGCCAATTTTCTGACACACTTAAAAGCTACTCGATGCGAGTTACATGCATCGATAACTTCATCACCTGGTTAATATTTTGTTTTCAGCTATTAGTCTTGCTAGGTTTGGGCACAACATAGTGCATAACTCCTAGCCTGTTTCAAGCACCCGTGTACAATATGGTCCAATTTTTAGCTTTTTCCTGCAATTTGGTTTTATTGCTATGTCAGATAGAATACAGAAACTCTAGCCAAGGCTTTCTCAGAGGGCCTTTCCTGGAGTTTTCTTTTGTCCCAACTTTTTCTATCTCAAAGGAGCAGATTGCCTTCCATGATGAGTTACCATTAATCATGACATATCTTTTATGCAGTTCGACATTTGTATTCTAGAAGAGCTGAACAAGGAAACGTTATATTGTCATGTTGTCTTGCTGTTACGAATTAACTAGGATTTGAAAGAGAAAAATTTCCTCAACACAGTTTTTAGGTAGGGTGCAGAGCGGGAAGCAGTTAAATATAACCTTATTTTAACAGAAATTTAAGTAAGCTAATACGTTTTCTCAGTTATGAAAGGGAGCAGCATGGTTGTTCCTGCCACCTGACAGTTGACACGCAGTGCGGTGGGTAGCTCTGACACTCAGGGAGAACGGCACTGCGTCACCTTCAGATTCGCCTCTTCTCTAGGCAATTCTGCAGGAAGGAGATCTTAGCTTGAACTTCAGCAGCAGCCAAGGTGCAGAAATGACATTGGGAAAGTGCATCTTTGGCAGTAAGGATGATACCGTGCCTCAGAGCAGTTTCTGTTCTGCTCATCTTTCAGACAGTTTGCAGGCATTTTCCCTCAATCTGTGAGCCTTTATTATGCAGCTACTTCAGCTGGAATTTGTGCAAAATGATGCAAAATCTCCACCTCTGATGATATGTGTCAAAACACTGTCAGACAGGTTTTATGTGAACAGCAAGTGATTTTTCTGAAGTCTGTTTTCAGAACTATCTTACATTCCTAAATTCCCACTTCTTATTTTTAATGGAAAACATTTTCATTTTTCTACTCAAACCTGCTTAGAATGTAAGCAGTAGAAATGAAGTGTTGGTTAATTATATTTTTCTTAACCTTCTCTTCTTCCCTAAAACGGCTACATTATCTTTTCCAAATAACTGATCACCTGGAGGGATGTTCACTAAATCTGGTAATTCAGAAAGTTCTAAATGATTGCATGTGTGGTTTGCAAAGAAATTTTTTTATGACCTTAACCCTGCAGGACTGATGGTTTTCTTCCACATTAAGGGTCTTGGATCTGCAAAATGCTTACTGATCTCCTTTTGATTAAGTGAAATGCTTAAGCAAGTTGCTTAAATTAAATTGCCTGAGTGGATCCTTTGAAATGGGTGAGGTTGCTGGCATGTGTCCCTTCCTTATTGGAGTGTAACCACAGTACAGAACCTTGCAGGACTGAGCCCATAGGAACTAAGTCAGGGTTACTGCAGGAATTGTAGCTTTGCATTTTGTATCTTCTGTACATGTAAAATCCCACCTTCTGTTTAAAGTTGTATTACCAAGTCTTTTTATTTCATGCCAGTATATATGTATCAAAGGCACTTTCTGGCACAGACCATGAGAATTTTGCCTTCACAGAATGAAAGTCTGTCTTTAATTTCTATGTATCAGCTAAAGTTTCTGATACTCTGTGAAGAGAGCTAATCAGAAGGTATAATCTCTAATCCTGTGACCTGAGCTGCCACTGCTGTATTTGCTGAAGGTTATTTAGTTTCACATTTGGTGCACAAAGGATGACAGGTTTCACAGCCCTTTTATAGCAGCTGATAACATGCACTTTGGAATCCTCGATAACTACGATCTGTACGAACACCCAACACATGCCTCAGTAGTCGTTTTGTGGAAAGTGCTAAGATTCGAGCGAATGACAACATTGATGGTTACGCCAAACAGTTTAAGGAGTCAATTTGGCAAATGTAGGAAATATATTTTTTTGACAGGGAACAAATAGTTTTGAGACACAATAGTAGTTTAGACACCTTTTTGTCATAGGAAACCAGTCATTGTAATGTAGTTTGGAAAGTAGCAACACTGCTGTTGTAAAGCTCTTCCTTGCCCTCTCCACTGAAGGAAAAAAGTCTTAGAGGTTTTGAAAGGAAAATGTATTATGAACATTTTGCTAGGACAGATTTACAGTCATTATCAATAAACAAGTATTTTGAAATGAGAAGATTTAAAATTTAATATTTAACATTCAAGTATACACTGTTATGCCCTGTTGATACATGAATTTTAAGTCATGCATATGCTGAGAAATAATTATGTAAAAAAGTGTTATTTTAGATGCAGGTTGGGGTAGAAAAAAAAAAAGACACCGTGAAAGTAATTACCTTTAAATTCATAAATCAGTCTATTTGGAGATTCCAGGAAAGACTAAAGACTGATTTGCTTTTAGTAGGATAAGAAAAGAAGACACTGTGTAGTGCAATACTTGACAAGTTTCATCCAATTAATCCTCACACCATCACACTGAGGTAGGCAAGTTAATTTTATTCCTCACCGTATAACAGAGGTGAAACTTGAGTAAATAGTTGAAGTTACTTGTGTGGAGTCATATCACTGATTTGCAGATCTGGATTTCTCTTCGGTTGTACTTCTTAGTTGGTCTATTTTCATCTTTATATTTAGCTGTGTTAGCAGAGGATCAGCTGGAAAACAATGTTAGTGTATTTTTCTTTGTCTTTCAATATAAAATAGTAATTTAAAATCCCTTTACTGACTAATTTTGGGAGAACAACTTCAGCACAAAAGTTGAGAATTCTAGCTGAAAGTGGGATTGGTGTTATGACAGTTCAGTGATGTGTGTGGGATATGCACTTTTCATTTATGTAAAATTCCTTATAGACAGCCCTTGGACTCGTAAAGAAATGAAAGATGATGTAGCGCTTAGGAAGGTCACTTGAAGTTTAGGAGACCTCAGTTTAGTTGATTGTCTTGATACAGTCTCCTTGTGTTACATCGTCATTTGGGTTCGGAACAGATCACTAGGGGTTAGGTGCTGAAAGTCTTGGTGGGTCTGAACCTTATACCTATGCCTGAAATCAGCTATGAATATATTGCGTTTGTGGACTGTGCAAGGAGAAAGTGGTGAACTGGCTCATATCCACGCTGCTCCGGGCTAGTTCCCTACGGAGCAAAATAGTTCTGTCGGCTCTGCACTACAAAACACTCAGTTGTCCTGCTTCTCATGTGGCACTACAACACCGTTATTATTTGTTGTGATTTTTTTTTCTGTTGAAAGGGCTGGAAATAACAACATAACTGTGTTTTAGTCTGCCAGAGTAGTGTTTTCATGGCATGATGCTGAGGGAGCAAATTGCAGCCCCTGAGGAGCGACATGAATATGTTTAGAGGCATTTGTGTGAATGAGAGCTGACATTTGGGTAGGGTCAAAGGACTATTCTGAGAGAGAAACTTGGCATGATTTTGCCCTTCTGGGACTGTCCTGTCTGGGTATTTTCTGGAAGGAACTAGTTGGCTCGCTCAGGAGTGAGCTAGCCCACTTGTAGTTCTGAAGGATTAGGAGATCAGGGACTGGGAGTGAAATGGAATGAGTTAAAGAGATGATGATGATGGCTACATACAGACTCTGTATTTCACAAAGTTATTGGAAAGAGGGACAAGCTAGAGAAACAAACCAGGTAAACGGGATGCTCTAATACTCTAGCAATGGGAGCTATACAGTACCTAAGATGAATATCCAAACTGCAGAATTACCATCACAGCCACAGTTCTTGCTGGTTTGCAAAGAAAGACCGACTCTAGAATGAATGAAACTGTCAGAATTTTTCTTTTTGCAATCTGGACCAGTTTTTCCAAGTCAGAAATTAGCTATGTTGGTAGGCTAGCAGGCAGAAGCTTGCATTAACAGTAATTCTGTTAGTGGATTAATGAAAAAGTCAATTGCCAATGGATCTGGTGAGGATTTCTGTGATGAAATGATTGCCTTTCTGATGCGATTGATCAAAATAAGAAGTTTCTTGCTTTGGCATTTAGAAAATGAAAGAGGAATCAACCCACCCCCTCAAACAGCCCTTTTCCATTGTTAGTAACCTGGAGTACAGGAGACCTAGGTTTTAGTCTGAGTAATTAAAAATCAGAGTGTAACTGACTCAGGGCTTAGTAGGTGATTGACCTGTAGCTCAGGAATCATTCTCCTTCTCTCTCGGTTCAGTGTGTATTTAACTGTATATAAAAGTGGCAAGAACTGCAGAAGGAAATACTGAGAGACGCTGACCCTTTAGCCCTATGGTAAAAGGCACCCAGCTGAGGGAGGTATCTAAATCAGAAAGAGCATCAGATGGAGGTCTCTCCTGTTATAAATATCTGCCCTTCCATCAGTGAATACTTGAGGGTAAACTCTTTTTATCTCTTTCTGTGTCATTCATCTGATCTATACAAGTATTTTTAAAGATCTACATCTTAATTCCATTGCAAAAGTCTTTGCAAGATATAATTCTTGGCTTTTTATCAGCTTGGCTTTCAGATCAGCACCGAGTATATAAAATCTAGAAAGGGAGTGTTGCATAGAAATAATTTATTCTTATTGTTATACACTTAGGGATAATACTTTGGGTAATTTATTGTGGTCATAATGGGATAATTCTCTCTTAAGTGAGCACATTGATGGCTACCACCATGGCATTTTTACTGTCTGTAAGAACATATAGGTCAGGAAGGGAGCTTCTGGATGCTGATTAAATTCTCTTGCAGTCAGTCACATTATCTAATAAAATGACATCTTAAAACAGATTAATTTTTTCCCCTTAACTTCTATTGAAAGAGTAATGAAAAATGTTAAGAACCTTGCTCAGATGGTGAGAAATTTTTGAGCAAAGCAAGCTTGTGACCAAGTTTTTGCTCATTTGTTCTTGTGCCAGCACTGCATCCTAGCTTATATAGATGTTCTCCCTCAGTGGTGTTTAGTTCAATTCAGCCATTTCCTCTGTTCCTTGACTCTATGGTAATCCATTTGTGCAGCATGGAAACTTATAGTCTCATGTCTTGTGACAGTATTAGAACTCATCAGAAATGTTTTGTAAAGTTCAGATGAGTAAGAAGCATAGAAACAGATGCTAAAGCTTACCTGTATCTGAAATTCTGAAAGAATTCTGAAAGAGATGGGTTGCACCAAATGGAAAATCTGCTTTCAGGTAATAAAACGTGACCTATTTCACCAAGAGTTTTCATTCACTTCTTTCATGATGTAATAATGCTTATTATTTTTCTTGTAAAAATCTGACCAGTAGAAATGCGAGGACTGCCTCTGCCGCTGCCAGCTCAGTACAATTTTACTTGCCATTGTGTCTTTTGCATGCTATTCAGAGGATATCATAGGGCATGGAAGAATTCCATTCCTGTGGCATGAGATTACAGTTTAAATTTCAAGTGTGATCACAGGCAAACAGGTGAATAACTATCCAAGGAGAAGATAGCTTTTGGAAAGAGGAAAGGGACAGCATCTCAGTCTTACAGGTTTTCAGTCAAGATGTTCTCATTTTGAAGTTAGGATATTGAGGACGAAGAAGGAAAATAAAGCTTAATGGAGCTTTAAACTTAAGGAATTTTGTTTGATTTACGCATTTTTCTGTTACTTGAGTGTTTATCTTACTTCTGGAGGGACAATAATTGGTTCTTTACCCTTCCTATATGTTCATTCTAATAATTTATTTGTGCCACCAGTATAGACAGGGACCAAAGGAAATACTACTTCAAGTAGAACTCTACTCCCAAGTAATGCATTTGGGTTGAGTGCCAGCACAAAAAGCATTTAAGGAAGAACAAGGAAGTAGGTCTGAGGTAATGCGGACTAAATAATCCATCAGTGTGTACCACACTGCATAGTAACTTCAGAATACTCCAGTTCAGAGAAAGGAGAACGCTTGATGTTTGTATGGTTCCTGAAATGATTTGCCATGTGGCTCTTCGGTGTGTCTTTCAGAAGAGCTGCAGGTTGAGCTAGACCTTGGTTTGGTAAATGTCTGTGTAACTTCCGAAATCAATGGATTTCCCCTGATTTACACCTGCAACGCACAGTAACATGCAAACTAGTAATGTGCAGCGAGATTAGTCAACACCCTCTAATTCCTTATCAGAAGTTCATGTGCATTAGCTGCTTACTGTAATTGTTTTATATCCATATTGTTTCATTTCCCTCTCAAAAGCCGTAGGCACCAATAACCTCACAGTACAGCATGTTTTCTTGCCAACTTGAATTTTATGCCATTAAATGTACTGGTGATCTTCACTCTACCCTGAACCTGTTAAATAAGTTGAGCTGAAATGGAGGAAGAAAACTAGAGAAGCACTAAAGGACTGCAAAACAGATCTTTTAGATTTGTGGACCTCAGACTGGATGTCAGAGTCCGGAGTTAAACACCTTAGCTCCCAGAAGGAGGGTTAGGGCACATCTACGTGAACAACTTTGTACAGTGACGAATCTGTTCTGTCAGCATAGCGTGTTTCACATCGGTGTGTCAATCACAGTATTGCTTAAGGTGATTAAAACCGTGCCAACTATAAAGTAACGCAAAGGGAATGAATCAGGGCTTTTACTGTGAGACTGCGCACATATGCTTACATGATGTAGCTGGAGAGGAAATGGACTGTGGCTCTAATCTGTGGATTTGGGAATTTCAGGTGCTCAAACGATTACTGATGTTTTCAGGGAGGTGAAGTGGTAATTGTGTGTACTGTTTCTTAGGAGTAGCCTAAGATATGTTGCCTTCAGTCACCATTAGCACAAAGTCAAAGAGGTCAAACACCTATGATGGCATTTACACTTACTCTGAAACTGGCTGGGAGCATTCAGATGTTCTGTCACAACTGGAGTGGTTTAAGTTGTCATGTTTCAGCTGTTATTAGCTCTCATTTGAGACAGAGCATCTGACTTTGTAAGTGCAGATAGTGGATAGGTTTATCGTATCTTATCATAGAATCATAGAATGGTTTGGGTTGGAAGGGACCTTAAAGATCATCTAGTTCCAACCCCCTGCCATGGGCAGGGACACCTTCCACTAGACCAGGTTGCTCAAAGCCTCATCCAGCCTGGCCTTGAAGACATCCAGGGATGGGGCATCCACAGCTTCTCTGGGCAACCTGCTCCAGTGCTTCACCACCCTCGCCATGAAGAAATTCTTTCTGATATCTAATCTAAACCTCCCCACTTTCAATTTAAACCTGTTACCCCTTGTCCTGTCACTACAGGCCCTTGTAAGAAGTCCCCCCCAGCCTCCTTGTAGGCCCCTTCAGGTACTGGAAGGCTGCAATAAGGTCTCCAATCATCTCAACTATGGATGTAGATTTGTTGTTACACCAGACTTGCTGTGAATGATCCTCAGGATTAAAGGCAAGTTGCTTAGCAGGTGTTCTAGCAGCACCAAAAATACCTCGTGACGGAGGGCAGCAGTTAGGGAAGTGATGGTGAGAGTGCCTCTGTTGCGTATCACATCACTGTGTCTAGAGCAGTTGCCCAGGAAGTGATGCAAAAAAATTCACAAAAATATGTAAGACAAATCCCTTTTGGGGAAGTTGTCACTTCTGGCTCCTCTCTGGATCCTCCAAATGCCCCTGATGAGATTACTGGAGGCTGGACAAGAATACCAGGAAGGCATCGCTGGAGGCTTTCCCTGCCTCGTGCTGGCTATAGGGATTTGCTATTATTCATCGTCAGGGTAAGACTGCTGGATGGGTGGACCTTACGTCTGACATCATACAGTTACTCATAGGCTTGTAAGCAGCCCCTCGGCCGTAGGCTACTCTGTAGGGGGCACTCCAGCCCTTCAGCTGAAGCAAAATCAGCACCCTGTGCAGCTGGAAATGGAAGGGGGCCAGGGTGCAAAGAGGGTGCATGACTGTACTCCAGTAGTTACCTCACTCAGCAAGGAGTGGAAAACTGGGTTCTCTACATCTCCATCACCACTTTCTCTTCTTCCACTTGGATGGAGCTATGCCTACTTTCCAGACCCAAAGAGGTCGCAGGACAAACAACATATTCCTTGTTACTCCAGCTGGGGCAGCTCTGGGCAAGTACAGAAATCAGAACTTCAGATCCCTGGAGAAGCTACTTCAGGGTTAGGAGGCCACTGAACAGGATTTTTCATCATTTTGTACTTTAGTGTCTGTTGTTTGCTTGAGTTCTTTGGATCTGGCCCAGACAGACTTCAGTATTCTCCCTTGCTCCCTATTTGAAAGTTTATGGGTCAATCCAAGACTTCATGAAATCCAAAAAAGGCTTTCCAGGAAGGACGTTCATCAGGATCTATCTATAAACTTCCAGTATAAACTAAGTAGCTAGTTTATAATTGGATAGGGAAATGGTGGGGGAGCGTAGGGGGTGGGGGGAAAGCCCTGCTTATTGCAGCATGGAAGAAGACTTCATGCAGAAAAGCTGAAAAGTTTTCTTGAGGGGAAAAAATGTAAATGCTTCCTGATTGCTCTATCAGCCTCTGCAGTAAAAATAGTAATTACTGCAATTTAAGACTAATGAATAAATCACTGTATTAAGATGTGAACAGAAAAAGTTTAACAAGCAATCATACATAATCGTTTGGCAGCTCTGCTATCAGTGGGGCGAAGTAAGCTATTCACCTAACCTTTGCTGCAGCATCCATTGCTTTGGGCTTTTTTGTTTTTTTGGGGGGGTTGGG